>NW_026776540.1:0-50331 GCF_030936135.1 Gavia stellata
GAATCTGGCACGTGCTGCCTTTTAAGGCTAACGAGATTTTTACTGCAGGAAAAACAGGGTTTGAGAGAAAACGACATAAAGATTCGTCAAATTCAGACATCCAAACGACATTAACAACTCCTAGCGTGTACATAATGAGAAATTTAGTCCAACATTAACGTAGGAGGAAACGTGCAAAGCTTACAACCGCTGCAGACCAGCAGAACAAGCCCTTGAAGTTCCTCATGGCCACCGTTATTCATTCAGGGTGCAGACAATGCAGAATGAGGTCTCCCAGCTGCAAGCATTAACAACACACTCATCCCTTCCCTGCCCTGCAAGCATTACTTTATGGAACAAGCGTTTTGTCGTGATTGTTGCTTTACAGTTATACATCTCCTATACCAGCTGACCACTGAATCCTCAAAGTACGTCATGCTCCTTGCTTTTTTTCTTTCTTCCACAAATTTCATTCAGCGATGTCATTATATAACGTGACACCGCGTCAAAGAAAACACCAAGGTTGTGTTGTCTCGCTGGACCGGGACCCCAGAAAGCAATTCACCGATCCTTGGCTTTTCCAGGTACAACTTTTGGTATTGTGCAGACGGTGATTCTTCCACACTCTCCACGTGAACGTGGCCCTCAATGCTCAGCTGGCAGGTGTGGCTCATGCTCCGCAGGGCACCACTCAGTTTGCTCTGTGCCTTGACATTCACCGTCCTAAAACATATACCGTTACCACTTATCAGACTAATATCTAATCAACTTTTCAGTCTTCTGTTCAGCCACATTTCACAGTGGCCAAAAACGACAAGAGAACACCGTGGCTCAGATTGGACTGCATTCCTCCCTAAGTTCAAACACCAAGTTACACCAAAACTAAGCAGGAGATTCTTGCTTGTCGTACAAAGGGATGAGACTGAGAGGAGGGAGAATTTAGTTGCCTGCTTTCAACACTAAAAGGCTTTGAAATCAGACATGCCTCAGCTAAGCCCCCAGCCAGCCGCTCGCTCACTCCTCTGTCATGGGGGTGGGCGAGACAATCAGGCGGGCAAAAAGGGAGGTAAACACGTGGGTCAAGATAAAGGCAGTTTAAGAAGTGAAGCAAAGCCATGCATGCAAGCAAAGCCAAGCGAGGAGCTCATTCACCACTTGCCCTGGCAGGAGGGTGTCCAGCTGCTTGCTCGAAGCAGGGCTCCATCAGGCGTAGCCCTGGCTCAGGGAGACAAACCCCGTCACCCCAGAGGTTCCCTCTTCCTCCTGTGGGACAGCCGAGCGGCTCCCGCTGAGCATGACATCGCGCGGTGTGGGCTATGCCTCTGGTCAGCATGGGTCAGCTGTCTCGGCCGAGTCCTCTCCCGACTTCTTGCCCTCCTCAGCCCACTCGCTGGGGGCAGTGAGGGAAGAAGAAAAGGCCTCAAGGCTGTGCAAGACCCACTAAGCCACCGCCACTGCCAAACATGGCCCGTGTCATCAAGCTGGGCGAGTATTGCCTTAAATGTTATGTCCTGTCCCGTGCGCACCGCCATGAGGTGGGGTTGGCATTGCCCTATATGGTATGTCCGGGCCATGCACGCAGAGGTGACAGTGGGGCCCTTTGTGACCTCCCTTTGTGACACCCCACTGCGCTGCATGTGGTCGGCACGGCTGCGGCCCCCAGCCCGCAGTGTCCGGCAGGACGGTGACGGGACAGGGCAGGAGCACAGAGCTGTCGAGGAGCCCCCGAGCACTGCCCACGTCTCTACCCGACGCCCCCGGCAGGCGCGCGGCACCAAGGCCTTTTGCCGAAGCTTCCCCCTTCCCTGCCCCTACCCCTTTCCTCCGTCCCGCAGGATGGCACAGAGTGCCCCCAGCTGCCCCACGCTGGCCTGGCAGGAGAACGGGGCTCCCCAGGAGAGCAGCTCTCCACCGGAGCCCCAGGTGCTCTGCACGGTCCTGCCACTGCAGATTGGTGAGTGAGGGACCCTGGGGGTCTGGGCAGGGCTGGGGCCAGCGAGCACACCCTGCTCGACGCCCGCGGGTGGGGGGCACGACACTGCCTGAATGACAGGGCTGCTCAGGGCTGGCAGGGGACCCAGCTCCTGCTCCAGGGCACAGGCAGCGAGAGGCAGCTGGGCTGGCAGGAGGCAGCAATGCTGTGGGACGGGGACCTTTCCTGCCCGTCTGCAAGCGAGTTCCTCAGCTGGGGGCACTGGGGGCTTTCCCTGCCACACTGTGCTCCAGCATCGCAGCCTGCCTGCCGGGCACCCTCCAGCCCTGACATGCATGGGAAGCCTGTGCCAGGGGAGCGGGCACGGGCCGGACGGAAGGCAGAGCTCCTTCCTCTGCTCTTTCCTGCCACCAGACCCTCTCTACAGCCCTCCCTGCTCTCCTCCTTTATTAGATGCCAGCTGGTTACCTGTGTATGAAGAGGAAGACGAAAGCGTGGACTTCATCCTGGCCTTTCTCAGCAGCCCAGAAAAGGTAACCGCGGACATTTCGAACGCGGCTGTGCCGGCGGCTGCTGACAGGGGCTCTGCTGCCTGCTGCCAGGCTGCTGGCAGTGTGCTGCCTGGGCAGAGCTGCTTCTCCCAGCTGTCCCGCACGGCACTGCACCCCCAGTGCTCGGGTCCCACTGGCCGTGTGTGTCCCCCCTCTCACGCTCCCTGTTTGTCTCTCTGTCACCCGGCTGCCAGGAGGAGAGCCAGAAGATTAAGTTCCTTAAGTGCATCTGCAACCTGTGCAGAACCGCCAGGCACCAGGGCTTGTCCCAGGGCCTAGATGACTTCTGCCACAGATATGAGCTGGCAGAGAATATCCAGGTGAGGGGACGCCCCGCAGCTCTGCGGAAGGGGGCAAGGCCCCCCGGCGCAGGCACCCTCTGAGGACAGCGCTTGGGCTGGGCGGGGGTGTGGTGGCACTGGCTGCTGGCAGCTGCCAGGTCCCATCCCGGCTGTGCTCTGCAGGTGCTGCTGGAAGAGGAGCCCAAGGACCAACTGTGCACGGCGGTGCGGCAGAAAGCCATGCTTGCCATCGCCGAATTGAGGTACCTGCCCATCCCTTCTGGGGACGCCTTCCCCAGAGGTCCGTGTCCACCTGCCCGAGGCCTCGAGGCACTTCTCCCTGGGGTGCTGGGGTGACACTGGGACACGCAGGACGGGACGCTGTGTTGTTGTGGTGACACTGGGACACCAGTGTCCGACTGGCCCCTCTCCCTCTTTGCAGCTCAGTGGAGACGGCTCTGGAGGGCAAAGAGAAAAGCCTCCTACAAGCCTGCTTCTCGAGTGTCTTCTTGCTTCCTCCAAAAGAGGAAATGCAGGGCCTAGACACTCTACTCTACCTTCAGGTAAGCGCTGGGTGAGCTACAGGAGCCCCCAGTCCCTTTGGGCTGCTCCCTGGCCACCCCGTGTCTCGCTAGGAGCAGAGATCCAAGGCAGGGCAGGGTCTTGGCTTTGCTTTCCCACCCTCACCCCTTTGTGCTCTTCCCACGGCCCTGGCCATGTCTAGTGCCGCAGGCTGCCCTGCCCGCAGCAGATTGGCTGCCCCTGGCTCTCTCCCAGGCACGGCGAGGCAGTGCGGGAGTCCTCCCTCGGCGCTGGGAGTTCAGATCAGTCTCCTCGGCGTGGGAGGGACAGCAGAATCACTGCCACAACACTTTGTCTTCCTTGCAGACCGTGAACGCCATGGACACCATGCTGGAGAAGTTGGTGCTCAGCTTTCATGCCTCCAGAGTCAGCGAGGAGCTGCAGATTATCTTGCAGGTCTGACATGTGCCAAGAGTGGGGCTGTTCCTCGCCCTGGAGGGAAGGGGTTGCCCACTCTTGAGTGGATGGTCCCCAGGGCAGTGCCATGCAGAGGCAGCACACTGCAGGGAGGCTGCCCACCTCCCTCGGGTAACCAAGGGCTGCCCGCCAGGCTCTTCTGGAGCACAGTGGCTGCAGAGGGTGGCATCTGCCCACCTGCCTGGCCATAGGGCTGGCCTGGGACTTTTGTCCCAAGCCTGCGAGGGACCCTAGGGGCAGGAACCCCACTACAGGCTTGGCTCGAGATCAGAGGAAGCCTTGATGGACTCTGCGAGTCCAGCCCAGGAGCTGAGCAGCGCTGCTTCTGCTGGAGCGCGTCTCTACTCCCAGGGCACACCAGCAGCTTCTCTCTCCCCAGATGCTGCTCAACTTCACCAACTCTGAGAGAGTAGCTGTGCAGGAGAGAGCCCTGGGGAGGATTAGGGTGCTGAGCCATATGCTGGCCAGCCATTACACACTGGAGGTAAGGAGCCAGGCCCCCTCCAGCCAGGCCACCTCCCCCTCCCTGCACACCAGAGCACCCTGCAGCTCTTCCCCGCGTGGGGCTGCTGCCCAGCTAGCTGATTTGGGAGACGGGGCCCGCAAGGCCCTGCAAAGCCCTGACTCACCAG
The DNA here is from genome assembly GCF_030936135.1 of Gavia stellata. NCBI lineage: Eukaryota > Metazoa > Chordata > Aves > Gaviiformes > Gaviidae > Gavia > Gavia stellata. The sequence continues at coordinate 4,376 of NW_026776540.1, forward strand.
GGATCCAGCCCTGGACACCCTCTTGGGTTCAGGGCTTTGGCCCCGGCTGCATGCCCTCAACCCTTCTGCTCTTCTGCCTCCCTCGCCCAGGCCTGGCTCCGCTTCGGAATAGACACGTACGGCCCTGTCTGCTATGGAGACCTCCACATCCCAGTCCTGGGACAGCTGCTGGGACGGCTCCTCCTTTTCCGATCTTCCAAGGACCAGACAATGTGTCCAGCTTTGGATGCTCTTTATTGCCTATATGAATTCATCCGTAAGCAAAGAAGTAAGAGAAGTTGTGGTGGGCTTCATCCCTCTGCACACAGATAGCTCCTGAGAGGTCTGCTTCTCTTCCTGACCTCCTTTGCCACTCACAGCTGGTTCCTGTAGCATCCCAGCTGCCATTTTGATGCAGAAGCTGAGTGCTCTCCTGAAGTCCAGGATCTGTTCTCTGCGCTCTCCTTCCTCCTGCCTTTCATGTCCCCACAGCCAAAGCTGCCATTGATTACCACGTCCCAAAGCCACGGCTTCCCTGTTAGTGAAGCGCAGATCCATCTGTGTATCACCCCGGCTGGTCCCTCCAGTGCTTGTAGCCAGAAGCTATTCCTGACGCCCTCCAGAAATCTCCTTGACCGCTCGTGTCCTGCCATCTTGCAAGCACATCTCAGGGCGGTTTGGTAAGCTTGCTGGCAAAGCTGCTGCATCTGATTGACTCTTCTGTGTTTCCCTGGCTGTTCAGGCAGGTCGATGCTAAAGGACAAAGCACAACGGCTCCGCTGGATACCTAAGACCACCTCCTTTCTGCTTTTGCCCACCACCACAGACTTTGCCATGGTAATGAGCTCCCCCCTTGCTAGGACTCTTGTCCGTGGCATCAGCAGGGCACTTGTGTGAGCAAAGGCAGGCAGAATCAGCGGGGCTGGTGTGGCCTCACGGTCCCTGGTGAGAGGGTTCCCGCTGTCCCCAAACAGGGACAATGCGGGGGCTGCACTCCACCGTCCCAGCAGCAGCTCCAGCCCTCCCGGCCACCAGCAAGCCCTGCTTCTCTGTAGGGCCAGCACACCGTGCCCATGAGCACACCCAACCCTCCTCCTTCACCCTGGGGGCCCTCTCTTCTCATCCTCCCCCTGCAGGGACTGCCAGCAGTCCCTGCTGCCAGCTTTCCTGCGGGCACTGCCACCAGCACTGCCGGGCACCTCTGGCCAGGGCTGCTGGCGCTGCCCAGGGAAGCAGCACCATCAGGGCACTCGGTGTGACATGGCTTCGCTCCCTGCCTTCCTCCCACAGGCCTTTGCAAAATACCTCCAGCCTTCTGAGAGGACAGACATCGTCCTTGTGGCCATCGAGGCGATGAGAGACTCCAGCGTCTTTGACAAGCAGGCGGCAAGAAACTTGCTGGATGTGGTCATGAGAAACCCTGACTTCTGGCTGGCGGATGTAAGTGGCCTGTGGCTGGACTGCCCTGCCCTTCAGCCCTGTCAGGCCTTGTTCTCCCTCCCTCTCCATCCCTCCTTCCCAAACCCAGGTGTCTTGGGCACCTGAAGCCACCTCAAGGCAGCAGAGAGGGATGGGAAGGGCAGCTGAGGAAATGGCTGCACTCCAGTGGCAGCACCATCCTCACCCGCATCCCCTCCAGGTGCCAAAGATCATGAGCTGCACCCAGGAAAACCTGGCATGCATCAACATGGAGTCAGCCCGGCAGAGCGTGGGGTCACTGCTTCTCCAGCTGACCAACCAGGACACCACCAAAGTGGTCACGACGCTGTTGAAGATCGCTCCACCAGGAGACAGGTACTGGCCCTGACAGCCTTGAGGGCTTGCTCCCTGTGGGGAGAGGGGCCCGGAGACTCTCTGCCTGCCAGGCCCAAGGAATACTGCTGGACACCCCCGAGGAGCAGGGCCTCCATCCCACCAGGCTCTCCAGCACTGGTGGGTCGGCTGGGCCCGCAGCAGCCAAAGCTGGCCAAGGCAGCCCAGAGTCCCGCCACCCACCACGCTGCTCCCAGCCCCACGGGGAAGACCACCTCAGCCCTCTCCTGCTGCCCAGGGCATCCCAACCGAGGGGCAGGGTCTGCGTCCTGCGGGGCTGCCCCAGGCCACGCTGCTGGGGCCGAGGCAGCCCTGCTGACAGAGCGCTCTGGCTTGCAGCACTGACATGGCCATGTGGGAGGTGATGCTTTCCATCCCCCAGACTTTGGAGAAGATCTTAAAGGAGCTCCTCAGCAAACTCCAGGACCTGACGTTACCCAGCCTGCTCGCCTTGGCTGCAGAGGACGCCTGCGTCCTTCCCTTGGCTGTGAGTTACTGGAGAAGGCCCTGATCACCTCCAGCGAGCCTGCAGGCTCGGCCTGTATCTCACTGCTCTGTTTGTTTCAGCTGACGGCCTCCAGTGGGTTTCAGTCAGAGGATTTGGCTGACCCGTCCCACATCCAGAGCCATCAGAGGCATGCAAGCCTGGTGACGCTCTCCCTGCTGCTTGAAGGCCTTATCACGCTGTCGGAGAGACCCGACCTGGTGAGCAGGGTGTCGTCAAGGGGAGCCACGTGGGCAGCTGGGGGCTGGGGCAGTGGGTAAGGTGGTGGCCTGGCCTTGGCTGGGAGTCAGGCAGTGGGGTGAGTGCTCCAAACGCCCTCCCTGCCACGGTGGGGCCTGGTGTCTGCCTGGGGAGCTTTCCAGGCATGGACCGTTTCACAAGAAGGAAACTCTGTCTTTCATACAGGCAAGAAAAATGCAGGTCCTCCTGCCAGAGATCATGGAGGTGCTCAAGGATGGCAACACAGATATCAAGATGAAGGTCCTGGTGGTCTTCAGAAACATGATGGGTCACCTGAGCAGGAAGGAGGCCAGCCCCATCGCTGTGCAGCTGGCAGAGGAGCTCCCGCCCCTCTTTCATGAGGTAAGGCTGATGTGGGGGCCTGTGCCCCACAGAGGGGCACTGGGCAAGGACAGCTGCCCTTCAGCCCAGCCCTGCGGGCAGGGCCTTCTGCCCTCCTCGCCCCTGTGGGCGCTCGTGGGATGGCTTCTGGGCTTTGCAGCCCAGAACGGCTTCCCCTGGCAGGTTGATGCCTCCGGACGACCTGAGGCCCCTGTGCTGGGGCCCAGCCTGGCCCCTGTGCCAAGCACCTGCAGGCCAAGAGCTGCTCTCAGAGCCCCGAGGGCTCCCCAGCTGGGCTGCCAGGCAGCACTGGAGATTCCCACAGCTTCTGTGTGCAGAGCCCGACCCCGGAGCATCTCCCCTCACATCTGCCATGCTCACGCCCTTGGCCTAATGCTCACAGTAAGCCGGGAGTGGCTCTTTCTCAAGTCCCCCTCTCCTTCTTCCTGTCAGGAGTCCAGCCAGACGAGAGAGCTCTCCATCAGCCTCTTCAGAGACGTGGTGGAGACTGTGGTGGGGAGTGACCAGAGAAGGATGAAGAAGAAAGCGCGAAGGGGCTTGCTCCCGCTCTTCTTTCACATGCATGACGGGGCCGACAGCGTGGCCAAGGTAGAGATTCCAAAGCTGGCTAGTGACACAGGGAAGGGCGTGCTGACCCCCTGGGCATCAGGGGCAAGAGCTGCTGGCAGTCGCACGCTGGGAGCGTGTGTCACCTCGGGGTCCAACTGCCCGAGTCACTGAGGACAGGGCAGAGCTCCCCTCCGTCCCTGCACCGGTCCCACCACTGCCTTCCTCGTCCCCCAGTGCCTCTTGCTGCAGACGTGGAAGGGGAGGGGGGGTCCCCTCCCAGCTACGCTCCCTCCATTCGGCCCTCCTCCAGCGCAGCCCTTAGGAAGGCTCCCTGCAGACCCGGCGCAAGCAGGGGCAGAGAAGCTGGCACGAATGCTTCCCGCACCTGCCCTACCTTGTCCAGCTGCAGCCCGTGGCCCCAGGCACGACTACGTGCAGCCCTACAGGCCTCCCTGCTGTCCCTGCAGGTGTTGGAGGCCAAGGCTTCGAGCCTCAATCCCTGTCCCCCAGGGCTGTGCCCAAGAGACCCCCAGGTGTTTAGGCCAGCGCACGTCCCAGCTCTCTGAGGTCAGGATCACGCCTGGAGGAGGGGGACGCCAGGTCTCCTTCCCCAGGCTGCGGTGCCATCTCCCAGCTTCTGCTGCTCTGCAGGTCTCTGGGGAAGCCCTCATCGCCACTGCAGAGCTCCTCAAGTGGGAACAACTCAAGCACCTCACCCAGACAGGACAGACATGGAGGATTGGAGAGTGCTTGGTGAGGACAAATCCCAGGGCCTGGAGACCCTGGCCCATCCAGGCCTTGCAGTGGCAGGGAGTGTCCCAGCGCCCCTGGGACCCCTCTGCCTCTGGCTCTCTCTCAACTGCAGCCCCCCAGGGCTCCTGGCTGGGAGATGGGAACGGCCTGGGGGGGACGGGGAAAGGCAGGTGCTGGGAGGAGGGGCTGGTCCGGCCAACTGGGGAGGCTCTGTGACATGCCCATACCCTTGTGCTCTCTCCAGCTGGTGCAGGACAGGAGCAGGGCTGAAGAATACTTGAAGCAGAGCCTGCCATACCTGGAGGATGCTCAGGCCACCTTGCGAGAGGCAGCCCTCAGGTTCATTGGTGAGCCACAGCCCCCGGGGTCCCTCTTTTGGCAGCCTGGCCCCAGTCCCCACTGCTGCACCGGCAGCAAGGAGCAGCCCTGGGGCTGCCCGAGCCCCGGCTGTCCCGTGCAGGGCCTTGGCCTCCTTCTCCCAGCCCTGCCCATGCAGGTGGGCTTGGTGGCCACCTTGCTCAGTCCCAACCCCTCGGCTACTGCTCTTCCCTGGGGTCGGCCCTGATGAGGGGGGGGAGGGCGCTGTGCTGCTGGGAGCATGCTGGGGAGCGGGAGGTCTGACAAAGCTCTGTGCCTAGGGCTTGCCGCGCGGCCCCTGAGGGACCAAAGCAGGGAGAAGCTGTCTGAGATCTTCAGCGGTGAGTAGGGGCACTGCGGTGTTGGCCGGGGCTGGTGGGGCAGGGGACAGAGCCTGGGCAAGGTGCTGCCATGCCTTGCCCTGCTCCAGGGCAACACTTCAGGGGCAGGGGAACATGTCAGGGCCATTTGGGGCATTCCTGGGCAGCAGCTCTCTCCTGGCCAGGGAAAGAGGTAGGTGGGGCTGGCATGGTCAGGAGGGGATGCCTGGGGCTCTCTGCAGACACAGGGGGTCATCTCGCCTCTGTTTCTCTCTGTCACAGCCCTTGGGACCTTGGAGAAAGACAGCGAACTCTCCATCCGTTCCCTGGCAGCTCAGACCATCCTCATCCTGAGCCCTCCAACGATGCAGCTGAGATCAAGATGCACCCTGCGAGCACTGTGCTGCTGGTGCTGCTAAGCCAGGCAGAGGTGCAGCTCTTCTCAGGAAAATGGCTCATGTTTAATAAAGCCTAAACCCACGGTGTCCTTCAGATGTGTATCTGACACACAGCGCGGAAAGAGCACAAAAAGGGTTGTTCCAGCTCTGGCCACCCCATGGTCTCTGGGCTTCCCAGCGAGGCCCCAGCATCTGCCACTGTTGCATTGCCACTTCCCCGCCCCATGAAGGACTCAGGAGGGTTTCCAAGCAGAGTACAGAGGTGCTAAGGGGGCTAGAGGGCAACTGCAGGGTTCCTGGAGGGACTAGAGGACAAACAGAGTGCCTCGGTCACCATGATTGCCGCAGAAGGGCTCCTTGGGGGACGAGAGGGGTCTTAAGATGGCTAGATGAGCAGCAGAAGGCTCCGGGGCATAACAAACACCGATGGAGGAATGCTGAGGGGACTAAAGTGGTATTGTAGAGTCTAGGGGGCCCGGCCCCCAGTCTAGTGGGGTTTCTTAGGGTGCTAGAGGTCCCGCAGAGGTGTCTGGGGTGTAATGAAGGCCTCTGGGTGGTCCTGGGTGGACTAGAGCATTCCTAAGACAGCTACAGGGCAAATGGTGGAGCCCTGTGGTTGGTGTGTGCCCCAGAGCCCACCACTGGGCCCCCGTAAAGGCCAACGGTGGGCTTTTGTGCACAGTGAGGGCCGAGGAACGGTTCCTGAGGCTCAAAGGGAGGGTGCAAGGAGGCTGACAGAGGGGTGCTGCGGGGACTGGGAGGCAAACCGAGGCCTCTAGAGAAGACCAAAAGGCACATTGGGGTGCTGAGAGGTTCTGAGGGGGCAACCGGGTGAGGCTGAGGCAAATCCAGGACAACAGAGGGGTTCAGAGAGGGCTAGTGGATATGAGGAGGGCCCTAGGCCTGAGGGGACTGGAAGGGAAAATGAACAAGCCTTGACGGGATCCGATGGCAAAAAGAGAATCACCCCCATCTTCAATTTCCAAGACAGCTAGTCCTTATCCACCTCTTTCCCATCCTGCCCCCAGGTCTCCCCATTTGCCCTCAACCAGGCGGCCCAGACACCCACACCCAGCCAGCCCGGGCAGAGCTGAGCATGGTCACGCTGGGCAGTGGCTCCATGGCACCTCTCGGGCTGTCAGAGATGGGGTAGAGAGGGGCTGTTCCAGGGTCCCTTGGGCTGTTTGGGGGTTCCTTGGACTGCCTCTGTGGAACAGACACGCTGAGGCAACAGCACCAGGACTACAGCTCCTGGCACATCCTGTGGACCAACATGGCCACACAGCACGGCTGTACCAGGAGATGACAGCTCCCTGCAGGCCCTTCAGGCCAACATGCCTCCAATGTGCTCTGCCTGCGGCGGGTGGCAGCGGCAGCAGAGAGCTCCGCGCCACAGCGCCTGTCGGACAGCGCCCGCCATTTCCCGTCCCCCCCTCCACACCCTGCTGCCCTGACAAGCCCAGAAGCTGCACTGGTGGCACTGGCCTCCTCACGGGGGAAGATGGCAGTCCTGGAGCACAGAGCGAGGGACGGGCTGTTGTCTGCTGTGGAGAGCGGCGTTCCTCCACCACAAAAGCGGCCCAGGTACAGCAGGCCCTGAGGGGCAGGCCCTGGTCTCCTGCAGAAGAGCGAGGTTCCTCCAGGCTTCAGACGCGTTCACCAGGAGAGGCCAATGCTCCGAAAGACAACAGGGAGGGGAGGCAGCAGGAATGAGGGCCGGTGAGAAGGAGCATGGCCTTCACTTTGTCCTCCCCCGTCAGCTACTGCTCCGCCATCTCCCCCCCTCCCACGTAAGGTTGTCCTTTGCAGCACTGGTTATGACATTCTTTTGGGGCAATTCCCCCATTTTTTCCCGTCATAATCTTTCTGAAGGAGTGATTGCTTCACAAGCAGCTTTCTGCTGCTTTCCACATTTTTATGCTTCTGTTACAGAGACATCAGGAGTTAAGAGGTCTTCTCCAATAACCTCAACCTCTTAAAATAACCTGGAGAAACACACCAAACCCCCACTCCATTTCTAAGGCAGAAATACTGACATCCAGGTTGTCCCTGCTATTGCGTGCAGGCAAGGATGATGCTAGCACGGCTCGCACTGCTTTGACACTCTTCCCATAACGGTAAGATGGACAACCTGCGAACAAGACAGAACAGCAGTTACAGAATGGACTAACATGCCGTCTCTGCCTGTGGTCCAAGGGCCAACAAAAGAGGTAGGCTAGGCTGCTATGATACCCATGTTAGGTACATACACGCTATGAAGTGTCAGAATACAGCATTTGCAGCTACAGTCCCCGAACCCCACCTGATGCTGCTCAGCAATGCGGCATTTTCATATTTAACAAGTAGGAACCAAATCAAAAGGCATGACAGAAATTGCTACTGGCAGAAAATGGCAGGATATTACCAATAAACAGATTTAATGTACAGGTGGGTTGAGCCACTCATGATACTCATAGCAATCAGGCTGCAGTAATTAAGAAAACCATGTTCAAATTCCAGCATTGACTTTTGTGTCTGGCCAAAGATGAATGAATTTGCTCTCTGGAAGAGGTTGGGATTACAAGAGCATTTCAAATCAGTGACCATAGGCAGGTTCAGGTGGTTGTACCTTAGGAGTGCCAGTGATGAGTCGGCATCCCTGGAAGGCAAACAGAAGCCAGAGAAAAATCCTGGAAAGCACAGGCACCATCACCATCATCTACATATCAAGAAGCACCCATTTGCACAGTTGCACATACAGCTTTTTTTTTTTTTTTTTTTTAAAGAAAACTAACATGAGTGTAGCTGCATAGGCTTACCTCACTGTCACAAATATACCTGATAACAGAATCCCTCAAATTACTTTTTTCCTCCATTTATGTTTGAGAATCGAAACAGAACAGAGGCCTCAGCAAATCTCTGCATCACAGAAACATCAAAAAATGCCTCGGCAGTTAATAAGATTAACTCTATTAAAATACAATACTTAATTGCTGTGTAGTTAAACAGCTTTGGGCTGTCTGCCAGGTAACTTTTCTTGGTCCATTCTTTCATATCCAAAGAGAAGAAATATTTTGAGCCTGTTAAAGGGACAAGCTTAGGAAAAATACTTTTCTTTCTGTTAATTGCTAAGTTGTGACACAGTCACCTTAAAAGACACAAGCCAGGCACTCAGCTTGCAAGCCTCTCCTGTCGATTGCTTTCACGTTCCATTTCTTGAGGTTTAATAAATAAAAGGTATTCATGTTTTCTCCTGTTTTGCTTTTGAAGCCAAGTATCAAAGCCACACACAAAAAATCACCAACCAAGGAGGATGGCAGAGGGGACATTTTGCTTAGTTGAGGTCACCAGCTCCTCGTAGGCTTTGTAAAAGTTACTTCAAACCTAAAGGTGGGGCCCATCTCCATCTGACAGTATCCCTTGAAAGAAAAGGAACATTTCATTATTCAATATGGTGCGTTAAAATGACTTGACCAGACACATTCGCATCATTCATCTGTCAGCCACTTACATTACACTTCATGCAGCATTACAGAAATAAGAGACTGATACAAAAGCCATCTGAAGATGCCGTGTCACAGTGAGATAGTGCAATGTGCCTCAGGACACGGAAGCTTTAATCTGTGGGTCCTCAAGCAACAAATTTATCAATAAAAAAATTTAAAAAATACCTTCAGCAGTACGCTTTCAGAGCGGGAGACTACGGCGTGGTTTTCAGCATAGCAAAAACGTGCACAGTGAAACACATCTAATTTCAACCGGTTTGTGAAGTTCTACAGTTTAGAAAGAACAAAACCAGGTCTTCCTGCCCAAAGGTAAATCTGAGTACCGAGAACAAGAGGAGGTTTCTCAAAGGCACAGTCTCAACAGATAACAGCTGTTACAAGGCAAACAATACCAGTTCGTATTTCTGTGCCACTGAATAATTGAGAGAATATGCTAAAGTACTTAAAGTACTTTCAATTTTCTTTCTCTTTTTTTTTTTTTAAGAGTATCCTTTTTTTTCCTTCCTGTGGGGAACCTCTATTAATTTTACTTCTTTTCTGAGCAGTATGCATACAAGATACCTAATGGCAAAAAATAACTCAGTATTGAGAAGCTAGTAACTTTTTATAGCAAATCATTCCTTGAAGAGATGAGTAGCTTAAGCTGCTAAGTGACTCTGCCGTGAGAAAGGAAGTCTGAGGATCCTGAGAGTACAATTTTGCTGCTGGTTGGTAACCAAATGAAAAAATAGTGCATTTCACGAAAGACAAACCTAGTAGAATTTAGCTATGCTGCTGCCTTGGTACCAGAGGTGTATGCTATAAAAGAACCAGTAAAAAAAATCTTGTAAATCACACACTTAGATTTAATATATTGAAACAAAATAGTTAAGAATGCAAGAACTGTATACAGATTAAAAAAATATTTTTTAAACCATCTGATCTTAAAAATAGACAATAGTAGTGAAGCTTAAAATACAACCACTCGCATTAAAATGTTTCAAGCAATACCACCTTGGTGTGTCCTGTTCCATCAAATGGCCATTAAGATAACGCATCAGTTGTTCAAAAGGTTGTGTTGGTTGGAGTCACTTTTTCACAATCCAAATCTACAACAGTTTTTCCTTTGATGGAAGAGCCCGAGCATTCCTGGTGCAAGCTTTCCCGCCTCTCTGCAAGTTTAGAAGTGGATCGAGCCATCGAGCCACTTTGGCTTCCATTGGTTTGAGAGCAGACATTATTAACTTTAGTAGTTTTATTTTTGTGGTGGTTGCTGTAGACTTTATATTTCATGAGGAGGATGAAGATGAAAACAAGAACTGAAGCCACAATGATACCCCCAATAATGATGATCACGGTTCCTCCAAGAAACTGCGCGTGGAGGGACCGACACTGTTTGTATTCTTCCTGGGTTGTGAACTGCACACATCCGATCACTCTGGTTGCGGTCAAAGATGTCAATCCATCGTCATAAACAGCAAGAACACAGAGGTCGTACTCACGTCCTGCAACCAGATCAGTCAAGAAGAAGGATTTACTAGCAGCTGGAATCATCCTGGAAGAGAAAATGAGTACCGTAAGCATCCAAGTTGACCGAGCCTAAGGAGAACTCTTACGACTATCAGTGCCACTGTAAGGAAACTAACAGAGCAGAAGATGCACACAGCAACCGGAACAAGCAGCAAAAAGCTAGCAGTCCCTAGGTTACTCGGTAGGGATGGAAGATACAGATTTTAGCAACGACAGTGTCTTTACCTTGGCCGTTTCAAACAAACACGGACTAGAGTGCACACGCTTACCAATGGCCAGAGGAGAAGTCCCACTTGATCCATTGTTTTGATCTGCGTTATCTTAAATTTCCACAGTTTCAGCATAAAAGGGCATAACATGCCCTACGCAGAATGGAATGTGGTCAGCCTTTCAAAAAACATAACTGAAGGAGCAGACTTAAGGACTTAAATGGCAGAAAAGAATAAAATTAAGCACTTCAAAATGTATTTTAGTAATTCTACATCCACAGGAAGCACATTTTGAAGTTCAAGGAAAAAAGGCAGATGCAAACCTTTGATCCACAGATTAACCTTATTTCCATCTTCTAACAGCTCTGGGATGCTCAGTGTCTCGTAATCAGGCGACCAGTAAGAACAATGAGAGCAAAGTGTATGCGCTGGCAACTGAGTGGTGTCTTCTGTAGCCCAATAACAGTACCTACTGACTTCCTTACCTTGATGCAACCCTGACATTGAGATTGTTTAATGTCAATTCCAAATACTCCTTTACCGCAAAGTAGCATCGGTCCTAAACTGACAAATGAGAAGGATCCCAAAAGAAAAACTATATGCTACGTTACAAATTCCCACAGACCCCGGTCATGACCATACGAATCGCAATATCCCATTGCAGACCAGCTCTCCATATGTTTGGCTCAGATATTCCTCACTGGAGTAAAGTAGTGCTGTTGCAGAGGAGTCAGTGAAACTACATCTATTTATAGTGGGCAGGAGCATGGCCTTCTCCCGGCCACAAAGGTGGTGCTGGAGAAGACTAACCACTTGTCATACAGTCTTTTCCAAGTAGTCATCCGTGGGACTACGGACCATACAATGCTGAGGCTGGAAAGAGAGAAGAGCTGCACCTTCAAAAGAACATTCTCCACACACATGGCTGCTACCGCTTCAGTTATAACAACTGAATTTCCGTGACTATGAAAAAAATAAAACCACTCCCTTGTCGATGTACACGCACCATCACAGATTCATAGAAACACTAAAGGAGGAGACCCCCAGAGATCTCTACCCCAGCTTCCCACGCAGAGCAGTACTATCACAAACAGTAGGTCAGGTCAACCACACTTCTGCCTAGCCAACAACTTGAAAAACCTTCCATGAGCTCTCCAGGCACCATTCCAGCCCTAAACTACCCTCCGAGTAGGTGTTTTTCCCCTAATGTCCAATTTGAATTTCCCAAACCGCAACTCATAACCTTTGCCCCGGTCCTAGTTTATAACAGCAGCTTCACGACCTCCACAGAATCTGGCACGTGCTGCCTTTTAAGGCTAACGAGATTTTTACTGCAGGAAAAACAGGGTTTGAGAGAAAACGACATAAAGATTCGTCAAATTCAGACATCCAAACGACATTAACAACTCCTAGCGTGTACATAATGAGAAATTTAGTCCAACATTAACGTAGGAGGAAACGTGCAAAGCTTACAACCGCTGCAGACCAGCAGAACAAGCCCTTGAAGTTCCTCATGGCCACCGTTATTCATTCAGGGTGCAGACAATGCAGAATGAGGTCTCCCAGCTGCAAGCATTAACAACACACTCATCCCTTCCCTGCCCTGCAAGCATTACTTTATGGAACAAGCGTTTTGTCGTGATTGTTGCTTTACAGTTATACATCTCCTATACCAGCTGACCACTGAATCCTCAAAGTACGTCATGCTCCTTGCTTTTTTTCTTTCTTCCACAAATTTCATTCAGCGATGTCATTATATAACGTGACACCGCGTCAAAGAAAACACCAAGGTTGTGTTGTCTCGCTGGACCGGGACCCCAGAAAGCAATTCACCGATCCTTGGCTTTTCCAGGTACAACTTTTGGTATTGTGCAGACGGTGATTCTTCCACACTCTCCACGTGAACGTGGCCCTCAATGCTCAGCTGGCAGGTGTGGCTCATGCTCCGCAGGGCACCACTCAGTTTGCTCTGTGCCTTGACATTCACCGTCCTAAAACATATACCGTTACCACTTATCAGACTAATATCTAATCAACTTTTCAGTCTTCTGTTCAGCCACATTTCACAGTGGCCAAAAACGACAAGAGAACACCGTGGCTCAGATTGGACTGCATTCCTCCCTAAGTTCAAACACCAAGTTACACCAAAACTAAGCAGGAGATTCTTGCTTGTCGTACAAAGGGATGAGACTGAGAGGAGGGAGAATTTAGTTGCCTGCTTTCAACACTAAAAGGCTTTGAAATCAGACATGCCTCAGCTAAGCCCCCAGCCAGCCGCTCGCTCACTCCTCTGTCATGGGGGTGGGCGAGACAATCAGGCGGGCAAAAAGGGAGGTAAACACGTGGGTCAAGATAAAGGCAGTTTAAGAAGTGAAGCAAAGCCATGCATGCAAGCAAAGCCAAGCGAGGAGCTCATTCACCACTTGCCCTGGCAGGAGGGTGTCCAGCTGCTTGCTCGAAGCAGGGCTCCATCAGGCGTAGCCCTGGCTCAGGGAGACAAACCCCGTCACCCCAGAGGTTCCCTCTTCCTCCTGTGGGACAGCCGAGCGGCTCCTGCTGAGCATGACATCGCGCGGTGTGGGCTATGCCTCTGGTCAGCATGGGTCAGCTGTCTCGGCCGAGTCCTCTCCCGACTTCTTGCCCTCCTCAGCCCACTCGCTGGGGGCAGTGAGGGAAGAAGAAAAGGCCTCGAGGCTGTGCAAGCCCCACTAAGCCACTGCCACTGCCAAACATGGCCCGTGTCATCAAGCTGGGCGAGTATTGCCTTAAATGTTATGTCCTGTCCCGTGCGCACCGCCATGAGGTGGGGTTGGCATTGCCCTATATGGTATGTCCGGGCCATGCACGCAGAGGTGACAGTGGGGCCCTTTGTGACCTCCCTTTGTGACACCCCACTGCGCTGCGTGTGGTCGGCACGGCTGCGGCCCCCAGCCCGCAGTGTCCGGCAGGACGGTGATGGGACAGGGCAGGAGCACGGAGCTGTCGAGGAGCCCCCGAGCACTGCCCACGTCTCTACCCGACGCCCCCGGCAGCCGCGTGGCACCAAGGCCTTTTGCCGAAGCTTCCCCCTTCCCTGCCCCTACCCTCCAGGGTCCCTCAGCTGGCAGCCAAGCTGCAGTGGCAGGACTGGCAGAGCACCGGGGCTCCGGTGGAGAGCTCCCCAGGAGAGCAGCTCTCCACCGGAGCCCCAGGTGCTCTGCACAGTCCTGCCACTGCAGATTGGTGAGTGAGGGACCCTGGGGGTCTGGGCAGGGCTGGGGCCAGCGAGCACACCCTGCTCGACGCCCGCGGGTGGGGGGCACGACACTGCCTGAATGACAGGGCTGCTCAGGGCTGGCAGGGGACCCAGCTCCTGCTCCAGGGCACAGGCAGCGAGAGGCAGCTGGGCTGGCAGGAGGCAGCAATGCTGTGGGACGGGGACCTTTCCTGCCCGTCTGCAAGCGAGTTCCTCAGCTGGGGGCACTGGGGGCTTTCCCCGCCACACTGTGCTCCAGCATCGCAGCCTGCCTGCCGGGCACCCTCCAGCCCTGACATGCATGGGAAGCCTGTGCCAGGGGAGCGGGCACGGGCCGGACGGAAGGCAGAGCTCCTTCCTCTGCTCTTTCCTGCCACCAGACCCTCTCTACAGCCCTCCCTGCTCTCCTCCTTTATTAGATGCCAGCTGGTTACCTGTGTATGAAGAGGAAGACGAAAGCGTGGACTTCATCCTGGCCTTTCTCAGCAGCCCAGAAAAGGTAACCGCGGACATTTCGAACGCGGCTGTGCCGGCGGCTGCTGACAGGGGCTCTGCTGCCTGCTGCCAGGCTGCTGGCAGTGTGCTGCCTGGGCAGAGCTGCTTCTCCCAGCTGTCCCGCACGGCACTGCACCCCCAGTGCTCGGGTCCCACTGGCCGTGTGTGTCCCCCCTCTCACGCTCCCTGTTTGTCCCTCTGTCACCCGGCTGCCAGGAGGAGAGCCAGAAGATTAAGTTCCTTAAGTGCATCTGCAACCTGTGCAGAACCGCCAGGCACCAGGGCTTGTCCCAGGGCCTAGATGACTTCTGCCACAGATATGAGCTGGCAGAGAATATCCAGGTGAGGGGACGCCCCGCAGCTCTGCGGAAGGGGGCAAGGCCCCCCGGCGCAGGCACCCTCTGAGGACAGCGCTTGGGCTGGGCGAGGGTGTGGTGGCACTGGCTGCTGGCAGCTGCCAGGTCCCATCCCGGCTGTGCTCTGCAGGTGCTGCTGGAAGAGGAGCCCAAGGACCAACTGTGCACGGCGGTGCGGCAGAAAGCCATGCTTGCCATCGCCGAATTGAGGTACCTGCCCATCCCTTCTGGGGACGCCTTCCCCAGAGGTCCGTGTCCACCTGCCCGAGGCCTCGAGGCACTTCTCCCTGGGGTGCTGGGGTGACACTGGGACACGCAGGACGGAACGCTGTGATGTTGTGGTGACACTGGGACACCAGTGTCCGACTGGCCCCTCTCCCTCTTTGCAGCTCAGTGGAGACGGCTCTGGAGGGCAAAGAGAAAAGCCTCCTACAAGCCTGCTTCTCGAGTGTCTTCTTGCTTCCTCCAAAAGAGGAAATGCAGGGCCTAGACACTCTACTCTACCTTCAGGTAAGCGCTGGGTGAGCTACAGGAGCCCCCAGTCCCTCTGGGCTGCTCCCTGGCCACCCCGTGTCTCGCTAGGAGCAGAGATCCAAGGCAGGGCAGGGTCTTGGCTTTGCTTTCCCACCCTCACCCCTTTGTGCTCTTCCCACGGCCCTGGCCATGTCTAGTGCCGCAGGCTGCCCTGCCCGCAGCAGATTGGCTGCCCCTGGCTCTCTCCCAGGCACGGCGAGGCAGTGCGGGAGTCCTCCCTCGGCGCTGGGAGTTCAGATCAGTCTCCTCGGCGTGGGAGGGACAGTAGAATCACTGCCACAACACTTTGTCCTCCTTGCAGACCGTGAACGCCATGGACACCATGCTGGAGAAGTTGGTGCTCAGCTTTCATGCCTCCAGAGTCAGCGAGGAGCTGCAGATTATCTTGCAGGTCTGACATGTGCCAAGAGTGGGGCTGTTCCTCGCCCTGGAGGGAAGGGGTTGCCCACTCTTGAGTGGATGGTCCCCAGGGCAGTGCCATGCAGAGGCAGCACACTGCAGGGAGGCTGCCCACCTCCCTTGGGTAACCAAGGGCTGCCCGCCAGGCTCTTCTGGAGCACAGTGGCTGCAGAGGGTGGCATCTGCCCACCTGCCTGGCCATAGGGCTGGCCTGGGACTTTTGTCCCAAGCCTGCGAGGGACCCTAGGGGCAGGAACCCCACTACAGGCTTGGCTCGAGATCAGAGGAAGCCTCGATGGACTCTGCGAGTCCAGCCCAGGAGCTGAGCAGCGCTGCTTCTGCTGGAGCGCGTCTCTACTCCCAGGGCACACCAGCAGCTTCTCTCTCCCCAGATGCTGCTCAACTTCACCAACTCTGAGAGAGTAGCTGTGCAGGAGAGAGCCCTGGGGAGGATTAGGGTGCTGAGCCATATGTTGGCCAGCCATTACACACTGGAGGTAAGGAGCCAGGCCCCCTCCAGCCAGGCCACCTCCCCCTCCCTGCACACCAGAGCAGCCTGCAGCTCTTCCCCGCGTGGGGCTGCTGCCCAGCTAGCTGATTTGGGAGTCGGGGCCCGCAAGGCCCTGCAAAGCCCTGACTCACCAGGGATCCAGCCCTGGACACCCTCTTGGGTTCAGGGCTTTGGCCCCGGCTGCATGCCCTCAACCCTTCTGCTCTTCTGCCTCCCTCGCCCAGGCCTGGCTCCGCTTCGGAATAGACACGTACGGCCCTGTCTGCTATGGAGACCTCCACATCCCAGTCCTGGGACAGCTGCTTGGACGGCTCCTCCTTTTCCGATCTTCCAAGGACCTGACAATGTGTCCAGCTTTGGATGCTCTTTATTGCCTGTATGAATTCATCCGTAAGCAAAGAAGTAAGAGAAGTTGTGGTGGGCTTCATCCCTCTGCACACAGATAGCTCCTGAGAGGTCTGCTTCTCTTCCTGACCTCCTTTGCCACTCACAGCTGGTTCCTGTAGCATCCCAGCTGCCATTTTGATGCAGAAGCTGAGTGCTCTCCTGAAGTCCAGGATCTGTTCTCTGCGCTCTCCTTCCTCCTGCCTTTCATGTCGCCACAGCCAAAGCTGCCATTGATTACCACGTCCCAAAGCCACGGCTTCCCTGTTAGTGAAGCGCAGATCCATCTGTGTATCACCCCGGCTGGTCCCTCCAGTGCTTGTAGCCAGAAGCTATTCCTGACGCCCTCCAGAAATCTCCTTGACCGCTCGTGTCCTGCCATCTTGCAAGCACATCTCAGGGCGGTTTGGTAAGCTTGCTGGCAAAGCTGCTGCATCTGATTGACTCTTCTGTGTTTCCCTGGCTGTTCAGGCAGGTCGATGCTAAAGGACAAAGCACAACGGCTCCGCTGGATACCTAAGACCACCTCCTTTCTGCTTTTGCCCACCACCACAGACTTTGCCATGGTAATGAGCTCCCCCCTTGCTAGGACTCTTGTCCGTGGCATCAGCAGGGCACTTGTGTGAGCAAAGGCAGGCAGAATCAGCGGGGCTGGTGTGGCCTCACGGTCCCTGGTGAGAGGGTTCCCGCTGTCCCCAAACAGGGACAATGCGGGGGCTGCACTCCACCGTCCCAGCAGCAGCTCCAGCCCTCCCAGCCACCAGCAAGCCCTGCTTCTCTGTAGGGCCAGCACACCGTGCCCATGAGCACACCCAACCCTCCTCCTGCACCCTGGGGGCCCTCTCTTCTCATCCTCCCCCTGCAGGGACTGCCAGCAGCACTGCCCTGCCAGTCCCTGCTGTCAGCTTTCCTGCGGGCACTGCCACCAGCACTGCCGGGCACCTCTGGCCAGGGCTGCTGGCGCTGCCCAGGGAAGCAGCACCATCAGGGCACTCGGTGTGACATGGCTTCGCTCCCTGCCTTCCTCCCACAGGCCTTTGCAAAATACCTCCAGCCTTCTGAGAGGACAGACATCGTCCTTGTGGCCATCGAGGCGATGAGAGACTCCAGCGTCTTTGACAAGCAGGCGGCAAGAAACTTGCTGGATGTGGTCATGAGAAACCCTGACTTCTGGCTGGCGGATGTAAGTGGCCTGTGGCTGGACTGCCCTGCCCTTCAGCCCTGTCAGGCCTTGTTCTCCCTCCCTCTCCATCCCTCCTTCCCAAACCCAGGTGTCTTGGGCACCTGAAGCCACCTCAAGGCAGCAGAGAGGGATGGGAAGGGCAGCTGAGGAAATGGCTGCACTCCAGTGGCAGCACCATCCTCACCCGCATCCCCTCCAGGTGCCAAAGATCATGAGCTGCACCCAGGAAAACCTGGCATGCATCAACATGGAGTCAGCCCGGCAGAGCGTGGGGTCACTGCTTCTCCAGCTGACCAACCAGGACACCACCAAAGTGGTCACGACGCTGTTGAAGATCGCTCCACCAGGAGACAGGTACTGGCCCTGACAGCCTTGAGGGCTTGCTCCCTGTGGGGAGAGGGGCCCGGAGACTCTCTGCCTGCCAGGCCCAAGGAATACTGCTGGACACCCCCGAGGAGCAGGGCCTCCATCCCACCAGGCTCTCCAGCACTGGTGGGTCGGCTGGGCCCGCAGCAGCCAAAGCTGGCCAAGGCAGCCCAGAGTCCCGCCACCCACCACGCTGCTCCCAGCCCCACGGGGAAGACCACCTCAGCCCTCTCCTGCTGCCCAGGGCATCCCAACCGAGGGGCAGGGTCTGCGTCCTGCGGGGCTGCCCCAGGCCACGCTGCTGGGGCCGAGGCAGCCCTGCTGACAGAGCGCTCTGGCTTGCAGCACTGACATGGCCATGTGGGAGGTGATGCTTTCCATCCCCCAGACTTTGGAGAAGATCTTAAAGGAGCTCCTCAGCAAACTCCAGGACCTGACGTTACCCAGCCTGCTCGCCTTGGCTGCAGAGGACGCCTGCGTCCTTCCCTTGGCTGTGAGTTACTGGAGAAGGCCCTGATCACCTCCAGCGAGCCTGCAGGCTCGGCCTGTATCTCACTGCTCTGTTTGTTTCAGCTGACGGCCTCCAGTGGGTTTCAGTCAGAGGATTTGGCTGACCCGTCCCACATCCAGAGCCATCAGAGGCATGCAAGCCTGGTGACGCTCTCCCTGCTGCTTGAAGGCCTTATCACGCTGTCGGAGAGACCCGACCTGGTGAGCAGGGTGTCGTCAAGGGGAGCCACGTGGGCAGCTGGGGGCTGGGGCAGTGGGTAAGGTGGTGGCCTGGCCTTGGCTGGGAGTCAGGCAGTGGGGTGAGTGCTCCAAACGCCCTCCCTGCCAGGGTGGGGCCTGGTGTCTGCCTGGGGAGCTTTCCAGGCATGGACCGTTTCACAAGAAGGAAACTCTGTCTTTCATACAGGCAAGAAAAATGCAGGTCCTCCTGCCAGAGATCATGGAGGTGCTCAAGGATGGCAACACAGATATCAAGATGAAGGTCCTGGTGGTCTTCAGAAACATGATGGGTCACCTGAGCAGGAAGGAGGCCAGCCCCATCGCTGTGCAGCTGGCAGAGGAGCTCCCGCCCCTCTTTCATGAGGTAAGGCTGATGTGGGGGCCTGTGCCCCACAGAGGGGCACTGGGCAAGGACAGCTGCCCTTCAGCCCAGCCCTGCGGGCAGGGCCTTCTGCCCTCCTCGCCCCTGTGGGCGCTCGTGGGATGGCTTCTGGGCTTTGCAGCCCAGAACGGCTTCCCCTGGCAGGTTGATGCCTCCGGGCGACCTGAGGCCCCTGTGCTGGGGCCCAGCCTGGCCCCTGTGCCAAGCACCTGCAGGCCAAGAGCTGCTCTCAGAGCCCCGAGGGCTCCCCAGCTGGGCTGCCAGGCAGCACCGGAGATTCCCACAGCTTCTGTGTGCAGAGCCCGACCCCGGAGCATCTCCCCTCACATCTGCCATGCTCACGCCCTTGGCCTAATGCTCACAGTAAGCCGGGAGTGGCTCTTTCTCAAGTCCCCCTCTCCTTCTTCCTGTCAGGAGTCCAGCCAGATGAGAGAGCTCTCCATCAGCCTCTTCAGAGACGTGGTGGGGACTGTGGTGGGGAGCGACCAGAGAAGGATGAAGAAGAAAGCGCGAAGGGGCTTGCTCCCGCTCTTCTTTCACATGCATGACGGGGCCGACAGCGTGGCCAAGGTAGAGATTCCAAAGCTGGCTAGTGACACAGGGAAGGGCGTGCTGACCCCCTGGGCATCAGGGGCAAGAGCTGCTGGCAGTCGCACGCTGGGAGCGTGTGTCACCTCGGGGTCCAACTGCCCGAGTCACTGAGGACAGGGCAGAGCTCCCCTCCGTCCCTGCACCGGTCCCACCACTGCCTTCCTCGTCCCCCAGTGCCTCTTGCTGCAGAGGTGGAAGGGGAGGGGGGGTCCCCTCCCAGCTACGCTCCCTCCATTCGGCCCTCCTCCAGCGCAGCCCTTAGGAAGGCTCCCTGCAGACCCGGCGCAAGCAGGGGCAGAGAAGCTGGCACGAATGCTTCCCGCACCTGCCCTACCTTGTCCAGCTGCAGCCCGTGGCCCCAGGCACGACTACGTGCAGCCCTACAGGCCTCCCTGCTGTCCCTGCAGGTGTTGGAGGCCAAGGCTTCGAGCCTCAATCCCTGTCCCCCAGGGCTGTGCCCAAGAGACCCCCAGGTGTTTAGGCCAGCGCACGTCCCAGCTCTCTGAGGTCAGGATCACGCCTGGAGGAGGGGGACGCCAGGTCTCCTTCCCCAGGCTGCGGTGCCATCTCCCAGCTTCTGCTGCTCTGCAGGTCTCTGGGGAAGCCCTCATCGCCACTGCAGAGCTCCTCAAGTGGGAACAACTCAAGCACCTCACCCAGACAGGACAGACATGGAGGATTGGAGAGTGCTTGGTGAGGACAAATCCCAGGGCCTGGAGACCCTGGCCCATCCAGGCCTTGCAGTGGCAGGGAGTGTCCCAGCGCCCCTGGGACCCCTCTGCCTCTGGCTCTCTCTCAACTGCAGCCCCCCAGGGCTCCTGGCTGGGAGATGGGAACGGCCTGGGGGGGACGGGGAAAGGCAGGTGCTGGGAGGAGGGGCTGTTCCGGCCAACTGGGGAGGCTCTGTGACATGCCCATACCCTTGTGCTCTCTCCAGCTGGTGCAGGACAGGAGCAGGGCTGAAGAATACTTGAAGCAGAGCCTGCCATACCTGGAGGATGCTCAGGCCACCTTGCAAGAGGCAGCCCTCAGGTTCATTGGTGAGCCACAGCCCCCGGGGTCCCTCTTTTGGCAGCCTGGCCCCAGTCCCCGCCGCTGCACCGGCAGCAAGGAGCAGCCCTGGGGCTGCCCGAGCCCCGGCTGTCCCGTGCAGGGCCTTGGCCTCCTTCTCCCAGCCCTGCCCATGCAGGTGGGCTTGGTGGCCACCTTGCTCAGTCCCAACCCCTCGGCTACTGCTCTTCCCTGGGGTCGGCCCTGATGAGGGGGAGGAGGGCGCTGTGCTGCTGGGAGCATGCTGGGGAGCGGGAGGTCTGACAAAGCTCTGTGCCTAGGGCTTGCCGCGCGGCCCCTGAGGGACCAAAGCAGGGAGAAGCTGTCTGAGATCTTCAGCGGTGAGTAGGGGCACTGCGGTGTTGGCCGGGGCTGGTGGGGCAGGGGACAGAGCCTGGGCAAGGTGCTGCCATGCCTTGCCCTGCTCCAGGGCAACACTTCAGGGGCAGGGGAACATGTCAGGGGCATTTGGGGCATTCCTGGGCAGCAGCTCTCTCCTGGCCAGGGAAAGAGGTAGGTGGGGCTGGCATGGTCAGGAGGGGATGCCTGGGGCTCTCTGCAGACACAGGGGGTCATCTCGCCTCTGTTTCTCTCTGTCACAGCCCTTGGGACCTTGGAGAAAGACAGCGAACTCTCCATCCGTTCCCTGGCAGCTCAGACCATCCTCATCCTGAGCCCTCCAACGATGCAGCTGAGATCAAGATGCACCCTGCGAGCACTGTGCTGCTGGTGCTGCTAAGCCAGGCAGAGGTGCAGCTCTTCTCAGGAAAATGGCTCATGTTTAATAAAGCCTAAACCCACGGTGTCCTTCAGATGTGTATCTGCCACACAGCGAGGAAAGGGCACAAAAAGGGTTGTTCCAGCTCTGGCCACCCCATGGTCTCTGGGCTTCCCAGCGAGGCCCCAGCATCTGCCACTGTTGCATTGCCACTTCCCCGCCCCATGAAGGACTCAGGAGGGTTTCCAAGCAGAGTACAGAGGTGCTAAGGGGGCTAGAGGGCAACTGCAGGGTTCCTGGAGGGACTAGAGGACAAACAGAGTGCCTCGGTCACCATGATTGCCGCAGAAGGGCTCCTTGGGGGACTAGAGGGGTCCTAAGATGGCTAGATGAGCAGCAGAAGGCTCCGGGGCATAACAAACACCGATGGAGGAATGCTGAGGGGACTGAAGTGGTATTGTAGAGTCTAGGGGGCCCGGCCCCCAGTCTAGTGGGGTTTCTTAGGGTGCTAGAGGTCCCGCAGAGGTGTCTGGGGTGTAATGAAGGCCTCTGGGTGGTCCTGGGTGGACTAGAGCATTCCTAAGACAGCTACAGGGCAAATGGTGGAGCCCTGTGGTTGGTGTGTGCCCCAGAGCCCACCACTGGGCCCCCGTAAAGGCCAACGGTGGGCTTTTGTGCACAGTGAGGGCCGAGGAACGGTTCCTGAGGCTCAAAGGGAGGGTGCAAGGAGGCTGACAGAGGGGTGCTGCGGGGACTGGGAGGCAAACCGAGGCCTCTAGAGAAGACCAAAAGGCACATTGGGGTGCTGAGAGGTTCTGAGGGGGCAACCGGGTGAGGCTGAGGCAAATCCAGGACAACAGAGGGGTTCAGAGAGGGCTAGTGGATATGAGGAGGGCCCTAGGCCTGAGGGGACTGGAAGGGAAAATGAACAAGCCTTGACGGGATCCGATGGCAAAAAGAGAATCACCCCCATCTTCAATTTCCAAGACAGCTAGTCCTTATCCACCTCTTTCCCATCCTGCCCCCAGGTCTCCCCATTTGCCCTCAACCAGGCGGCCCAGACACCCACACCCAGCCAGCCCGGGCAGAGCTGAGCATGGTCACGCTGGGCAGTGGCTCCATGGCACCTCTCGGGCTGTCAGAGATGGGGTAGAGAGGGGCTGTTCCAGGGTCCCTTGGGCTGTTTGGGGGTTCCTTGGACTGCCTCTGTGGAACAGACACGCTGAGGCAACAGCACCAGGACTACAGCTCCTGGCACATCCTGTGGACCAACATGGCCACACAGCAGGGCTGTACCAGGAGATGACAGCTCCCTGCAGGCCCTTCAGGCCAACATGCCTCCAATGTGCTCTGCCTGCGGCGGGTGGCAGCGGCAGCAGAGAGCTCCGCGCCACAGCGCCTGTCGGACAGCGCCCGCCATTTCCCGTCCCCCCCTCCACACCCTGCTGCCCTGACAAGCCCAGAAGCTGCACTGGTGGCACCGGCCTCCTCACGGGGGAAGATGGCAGTCCTGGAGCACAGAGCGAGGGACGGGCTGTTGTCTGCTGTGGAGAGCGGCGTTCTTCCACCACAGAAGCGGCCCAGGTACAGCAGGCCCTGAGGGGCAGGCCCTGGTCTCCTGCAGAAGAGCGAGGTTCCTCCAGGCTTCAGACACGTTCACCAGGAGAGGCCAATGCTCCGAAAGACAACAGGGAGGGGAGGCAGCAGGAATGAGGGCCGGTGAGAAGGAGCATGGCCTTCACTGTGTCCTCCCCCGTCAGCTACTGCTCCGCCATCTCCCCCCCTCCCACGTAAGGTTGTCCTTTGCAGCACTGGTTATGACATTCTTTTGGGGCAATTCCCCCATTTTTTCCCGTCATAATCTTTCTGAAGGAGTGATTGCTTCACAAGCAGCTTTCTGCTGCTTTCCACATTTTTATGCTTCTGTTACAGAGACATCAGGAGTTAAGAGCTCTTCTCCAATAACCTCAACCTCTTAAAATAACCTGGAGAAACACACCAAACCCCCACTCCATTTCTAAGGCAGAAATACTGACATCCAGGTTGTCCCTGCTATTGCGTGCAGGCAAGGATGATGCTAGCACGGCTCGCACTGCTTTGACACTCTTCCCATAACGGTAAGATGGACAACCTGCGAACAAGACAGAACAGCAGTTACAGAATGGACTAACATGCTGTCTCTGCCTGTGGTCCAAGGGCCAACAAAAGAGGTAGGCTAGGCTGCTATGATACCCATGTTAGGTACATACACGCTATGAAGTGTCAGAATACAGCATTTGCAGCTACAGTCCCCGAACCCCACCTGATGCTGCTCAGCAATGCGGCATTTTCATATTTAACAAGTAGGAACCAAATCAAAAGGCATGACAGAAATTGCTACTGGCAGAAAATGGCAGGATATTACCAATAAACAGATTTAATGTACAGGTGGGTTGAGCCACTCATGATACTCATAGCAATCAGGCTGCAGTAATTAGGAAAACCATGTTCAAATTCCAGCATTGACTTTTGTGTCTGGCCAAAGATGAATGAATTTGCTCTCTGGAAGAGGTGGGGATTACAAGAGCATTTCAAATCAGTGACCATAGGCAGGTTCAGGTGGTTGTACCTTAGGAGTGCCAGTGATGAGTCGGCGTCCCTGGAAGGCAAACAGAAGCCAGAGAAAAATCCTGGAAAGCACAGGCACCGTCACCATCATCTACATATCAAGAAGCACCCATTTGCACAGTTGCACATACAGCTTTTTTTTTTTTTTTTTTAAAGAAAACTAACATGAGTGTAGCTGCATAGTCTTACCTCACTGTCACAAATATACCTGATAACAGAATCCCTCAAATTACTTTTTTCCTCCATTTATGTTTGAGAATCGAAACAGAACAGAGGCCTCAGCAAATCTCTGCATCACAGAAACATCAAAAAATGCCTCGGCAGTTAATAAGATTAACTCTATTAAAATACAATACTTAATTGCTGTGTAGTTAAACAGCTTTGGGCTGTCTGCCAGGTAACTTTTCTTGGTCCATTCTTTCATATCCAAAGAGAAGAAATATTTTGAGCCTGTTAAAGGGACAAGCTTAGGAAAAATACTTTTCTTTCTGTTAATTGCTAAGTTGTGACACAGTCACCTTAAAAGACACAAGCCAGGCACTCAGCTTGCAAGCCTCTCCTGTCGATTGCTTTCACGTTCCATTTCTTGAGGTTTAATAAAGAAAAGGTATTCATGTTTTCTCCTGTTTTGCTTTTGAAGCCAAGTATCAAAGCCACACACAAAAAATCACCAACCAAGGAGGATGGCAGAGGGGACATTTTGCTTAGTTGAGGTCACCAGCTCCTCGTAGGCTTTGTAAAAGTTACTTCAAAACCTAAAGGTTGGGCCCATCTTGATCTGACAGTATCCCTTGGAAGAAAAGGAACATTTCATTATTCAATATGGTGCGTTAAAATGACTTGACCAGACACATTCGCATCATTCATCTGTCAGCCACTTACATTACACTTCATGCAGCATTACAGAAATAAGAGACTGATACAAAAGCCATCTGAAGATGCCGTGTCACAGTGAGATAGTGCAATGTGCCTCAGGACACGGAAGCTTTAATCTGTGGGTCCTCAAGCAACAAATTTATCAATAAAAAAAGAAAAAAAATACCTTCAGCAGTACGCTTTCAGAGCGGGAGACTACGGCGTGGTTTTCAGCATAGCAAAAACGTGCACAGTGAAACACATCTAATTTCAACCGGTTTGTGAAGTTCTACAGTTTAGAAAGAACAAAACCAGGTCTTCCTGCCCAAAGGTAAATCTGAGTACCGAGAACAAGAGGAGGTTTCTCAAAGGCACAGTCTCAACAGATAACAGCTGTTACAAGGCAAACAATACCAGTGCGTATTTCTGTGCCACTGAATAATTGAGAGACTATGCTAAAGTACTTAAAGTACTTTCAATTTTCTTTCTCTTTTTTTTTTTTTAAGAGTATCCTTTTTTTTCCTTCCTGTGGGGAACCTCTATTAATTTTACTTCTTTTCTGAGCAGTATGCATACAAGATACCTAATGGCAAAAAATAACTCAGTATTGAGAAGCTAGTAACTTTTTATAGCAAATCATTCCTTGAAGAGATGAGTAGCTTAAGCTGCTAACTGACTCTGCCGTGAGAAAGGAAGTCTGAGGATCCTGAGAGTACAATTTTGCTGCTGGTTGGTAACCAAATGAAAAAATAGTACATTTCACGAAAGACAAACCTAGTAGAATTTAGCTATGCTGCTGCCTTGGTACCAGAGGTGTATGCTATAAAAGAACCAGTAAAAAAAATCTTGTAAATCACACACTTAGATTTAATATATTGAAACAAAATAGTTAAGAATGCAAGAACTGTATACAGATTAAAAAAATATTTTTTAAACCATCTGATCTTAAAAATAGACAATAGTAGTGAAGCTTAAAATACAACCACTCGCATTAAAATGTTTCAAGCAATACCACCTTGGTGTGTCCTGTTCCATCAAATGGCCATTAAGATAACGCATCAGTTGTTAAAAAGGTTGTGTTGGTTGGAGTCACTTTTTCACAATCCAAATCTACAACAGTTTTTCCTTTGATGGAAGAGCCCGAGCATTCCTGGTGCAAGCTTTCCCGCCTCTCTGCAAGTTTAGAAGTGGATCGAGCCATCGAGCCACTTTGGCTTCCATTGGTTTGAGAGCAGACATTATTAACTTTAGTAGTTTTATTTTTGTGGTGGTTGTTGTAGACTTTATATTTCATGAGGAGGATGAAGATGAAAACAAGAACTGAAGCCACAATGATACCCCCAATAATGATGATCACGGTTCCTCCAAGAAACTGCGCGTGGAGGGACCGACACTGTTTGTATTCTTCCTGGGTTGTGAACTGCACACATCCGATCACTCTGGTTGCGGTCAAAGATGTCAATCCATCGTCATAAACAGCAAGAACACAGAGGTCGTACTCACGTCCTGCAACCAGATCAGTCAAGAAGAAGGATTTACTAGCAGCTGGAATCATCCTGGAAGAGAAAATGAGTACCGTAAGCATCCAAGTTGACCGAGCCTAAGGAGAACTCTTACGACTATCAGTGCCACTGTAAGGAAACTAACAGAGCAGAAGATGCACACGGCAACCGGAACAAGCAGCAAAAAGCTAGCATTCCCTAGGTTACTCGGTAGGGATGGAAGATACAGATTTTAGCAACGACAGTGTCTTTACCTTGGCCGTTTCAAACAAACACGGACTAGAGTGCACACGCTTACCAATGGCCAGAGGAGAAGTCACACTTGATCCATTGTTTTGATCTGCGTTATCTTAAATTTCCACAGTTTCAGCATAAAAGGGCATAACATGCCCTACGCAGAATGGAATACGGTCAGCCTTTCAAAAAACATAACTGAAGGAGCAGACTTAAGGACTTAAATGGCAGAAAAGAATAAAATTAAGCACTTCAAAATGTATTTTAGTAATTCTACATCCACAGGAAGCACATTTTGAAGTTCAAGGAAAAAAGGCAGATGCAAACCTTTGATCCACAGATTAACCTTATTTCCATCTTCTAACAGCTCTGGGATGCTCAGTGTCTCGTAATCAGGCGACCGGTAAGAACAATGAGAGCAAAGTGTATGCGCTGGCAACTGAGTGGTGTCTTCTGTAGCCCAATAACAGTACCTACTGACTTTCTTACCTTGATGCAACCCTGACATTGAGATTGTTTAATGTCAATTCCAAATACTCCTTTACCGCAAAGTAGCATCGGTCCTAAACTGACAAATGAGAAGGATCCCAAAAGAAAAACTATATGCTACGTTACAAATTCCCACAGACCCCGGTCATGACCATACGAATCGCAATATCCCATTGCAGACCAGCTCTCCATATGTTTGGCTCAGATATTCCTCACTGGAGTAAAGTAGTGCTGTTGCAGAGGAGTCAGTGAAACTACATCTATTTATAGTGGGCAGGAGCATGGCCTTCTCCCGGCCACAAAGGTGGTGCTGGAGAAGACTAACCACTTGTCATACAGTCTTTTCCAAGTAGTCATCCGTGGGACTACGGACCATACAATGCTGAGGCTGGAAAGAGAGAAGAGCTGCACCTTCAAAAGAACATTCTCCGCACACATGGCTGCTACCGCTTCAGTTATAACAACTGAATTTCCGTGACTATGAAAAAAATAAAACCACTCCCTTGTCGATGTACACGCACCATCACAGATTCATAGAAACACTAAAGGAGGAGACCCCCAGAGATCTCTACCCCAGCTTCCCACGCAGAGCAGTACTATCACAAACAGTAGGTCAGGTCAACCACACTTCTGCCTAGCCAACAACTTGAAAAACCTTCCATGAGCTCTCCAGGCACCATTCCAGCCCTAAACTACCCTCCGAGTAGGTGTTTTTCCCCTAATGTCCAATTTGAATTTCCCAAACCGCAACTCATAACCTTTGCCCCGGTCCTAGTTTATAACAGCAGCTTCACGACCTCCACAGAATCTGGCACGTGCTGCCTTTTAAGGCTAACGAGATTTTTACTGCAGGAAAAACAGGGTTTGAGAGAAAACGACATAAAGATTCGTCAAATTCAGACATCCAAACGACATTAACAACTCCTAGCGTGTACATAATGAGAAATTTAGTCCAACATTAACGTAGGAGGAAACGTGCAAAGCTTACAACCGCTGCAGACCAGCAGAACAAGCCCTTGAAGTTCCTCATGGCCACCGTTATTCATTCAGGGTGCAGACAATGCAGAATGAGGTCTCCCAGCTGCAAGCATTAACAACACACTCATCCCTTCCCTGCCCTGCAAGCATTACTTTATGGAACAAGCGTTTTGTCGTGATTGTTGCTTTACAGTTATACATCTCCTATACCAGCTGACCACTGAATCCTCAAAGTACGTCATGCTCCTTGCTTTTTTTCTTTCTTCCACAAATTTCATTCAGCGATGTCATTATATAACGTGACACCGCGTCAAAGAAAACACCAAGGTTGTGTTGTCTCGCTGGACCGGGACCCCAGAAAGCAATTCACCGATCCTTGGCTTTTCCAGGTACAACTTTTGGTATTGTGCAGACGGTGATTCTTCCACACTCTCCACGTGAACGTGGCCCTCAATGCTCAGCTGGCAGGTGTGGCTCATGCTCCGCAGGGCACCACTCAGTTTGCTCTGTGCCTTGAGGTTCACCGTCCTAAAATATATACCATTACCACTTATCAGACTAATATCTAATCAACTTCTCAGTCTTCTGTTCAGCCACATTTCACAGTGGCCAAAAACGACAAGAGAACACCGTGGCTCAGATTGGACTGCATTCCTCCCTAAGTTCAAACACCAAGTTACACCAAAACTAAGCAGGAGATTCTTGCTTGTCGTACAAAGGGATGAGACTGAGAGGAGGGAGAATTTAGTTGCCTGCTTTCAACGCTAAAAGGCTTTGAAATCAGACATGCCTCAGCTAAGCCCCCAGCCAGCCGCTCGCTCACTCCTCTGTCATGGGGGTGGGCGAGACAATCAGGCGGGCGAAAAGGGAGGTAAACACGTGGGTCAAGATAAAGGCAGTTTAAGAAGTGAAGCAAAGCCATGCATGCAAGCAAAGCCAAGCGAGGAGCTCATTCACCACTTGCCCTGGCAGGAGGGTGTCCAGCTGCTTGCTCGAAGCAGGGCTCCATCAGGCGTAGCCCTGGCTCAGGGAGACAAACCCCGTCACCCCAGAGGTTCCCTCTTCCTCCTGTGGGACAGCCGAGCGGCTCCTGCTGAGCATGACATCGCGCGGTGTGGGCTATGCCTCTGGTCAGCATGGGTCAGCTGTCTCGGCCGAGTCCTCTCCCGACTTCTTGCCCTCCTCAGCCCACTCGCTGGGGGCAGTGAGGGAAGAAGAAAAGGCCTCGAGGCTGTGCAAGCCCCACTAAGCCACTGCCACTGCCAAACATGGCCCGTGTCATCAAGCTGGGCGAGTATTGCCTTAAATGTTATGTCCTGTCCCGTGCGCACCGCCATGAGGTGGGGTTAGCATTGCCCTATATGGCATGTCCAGGATGTGCACGTAGAGGTGACAGCGGGGCCCTTTGTGACCTCCCTTTGTGACACCCCACTGCGCTGCATGTGGTCGGCACGGCTGCGGCCCCCAGCCCGCAGTGTCCGGCAGGACGGTGACGGGACAGGGCAGGAGCACAGAGCTGTCGAGGAGCCCCCGAGCACTGCCCGCGTCTCTACCCGACGCCCCCGGCAGCCGCGCGGCACCAAGGCCCTTTGCCGAAGCTTCCCCCTTCCCTGCCCCTACCCCTTTCCTCTGTCCCGCAGGATGGCACAGAGTGCCCCCAGCTGCCCCACGCTGGCCTGGCAGGAGAACGGGGCTCCCCAGGAGAGCAGCTCTCCACCGGAGCCCCAGGTGCTCTGCACGGTCCTGCCACTGCAGATCGGTGAGTGAGGGACCCTGGGGGTCTGGGCAGGGCTGGGGCCAGCGAGCACACCCTGCTCGACGCCCGCGGGTGGGGGGCACGACACTGCCTGAATGACAGGGCTGCTCAGGGCTGGCAGGGGACCCAGCTCCTGCTCCAGGGCACAGGCAGCGAGAGGCAGCTGGGCTGGCAGGAGGCAGCAATGCTGTGGGACGGGGACCTTTCCTGCCCGTCTGCAAGCGAGTTCCTCAGCTGGGGGCACTGGGGGCTTTCCCCGCCACACTGTGCTCCAGCATCGCAGCCTGCCTGCCGGGCACCCTCCAGCCCTGACATGCATGGGAAGCCTGTGCCAGGGGAGCGGGCACGGGCCGGATGGAAGGCAGAGCTCCTTCCTCTTCTCTTTCCTGCCACCAGACCCTCTCTACAGCCCTCCCTGCTCTCCTCCTTTATTAGATGCCAGCTGGTTACCTGTGTATGAAGAGGAAGACGAAAGCGTGGACTTCATCCTGGCCTTTCTCAGCAGCCCAGAAAAGGTAACCGCGGACATTTCGAACGCGGCTGTGCCGGCGGCTGCTGACAGGGGCTCTGCTGCCTGCTGCCAGGCTGCTGGCAGTGTGCTGCCTGGGCAGAGCTGCTTCTCCCAGCTGTCCCGCACGGCACTGCACCCCCAGTGCTCGGGTCCCACTGGCCGTGTGTGTCCCCCCTCTCACGCTCCCTGTTTGTCCCTCTGTCACCCGGCTGCCAGGAGGAGAGCCAGAAGATTAAGTTCCTTAAGTGCATCTGCAACCTGTGCAGAACCGCCAGGCACCAGGGCTTGTCCCAGGGCCTAGATGACTTCTGCCACAGATATGAGCTGGCAGAGAATATCCAGGTGAGGGGACGCCCCGCAGCTCTGCGGAAGGGGGCAAGGCCCCCCGGCGCAGGCACCCTCTGAGGACAGCGCTTGGGCTGGGCGGGGGTGTGGTGGCACTGGCTGCTGGCAGCTGCCAGGTCCCATCCCGGCTGTGCTCTGCAGGTGCTGCTGGAAGAGGAGCCCAGGGACCAACTGTGCACGGCGGTGCGGCAGAAAGCCATGCTTGCCATCGCCGAATTGAGGTACCTGCCCATCCCTTCTGGGGACGCCTTCCCCAGAGCTCCGTGTCCACCTGCCCGAGGCCTCGAGGCACTTCTCCCTGGGGTGCTGGGGTGACACTGGGACACGCAGGACGGGACGCTGTGTTGTTGTGGTGACACTGGGACACCAGTGTCCAACTGGCCCCTCTCCCTCTTTGCAGCTCAGTGGAGGCGGCTCTGGAGGGCAAAGAGAAAAGCCTCCTACAAGCCTGCTTCTCGAGTGTCTTCTTGCTTCCTCCAAAAGAGGAAATGCAGGGCCTAGACCCTCTACTCTACCTTCAGGTAAGCGCTGGGTGAGCTACAGGAGCCCCCAGTCCCTCTGGGCTGCTCCCTGGCCACCCCGTGTCTCGCTAGGAGCAGAGATCCAAGGCAGGGCAGGGTCTTGGCTTTGCTTTCCCACCCTCACCCCTTTGTGCTCTTCCCACGGCCCTGGCCATGTCTAGTGCCGCAGGCTGCCCTGCCCGCAGCAGATTGGCTGCCCCTGGCTCTCTCCCAGGCACGGCGAGGCAGTGCGGGAGTCCTCCCTCGGCGCTGGGAGTTCAGATCAGTCTCCTGGGCGTGGGAGGGACAGCAGAATCACTGCCACAACACTTTGTCTTCCTTGCAGACCGTGAACGCCATGGACACCATGCTGGAGAAGTTGGTGCTCAGCTTTCATGCCTCCAGAGTCAGCGAGGAGCTGCAGATTATCTTGCAGGTCTGACATGTGCCAAGAGTGGGGCTGTTCCTCGCCCTGGAGGGAAGGGGTTGCCCACTCTTGAGTGGATGGTCCCCAGGGCAGTGCCATGCAGAGGCAGCACACTGCAGGGAGGCTGCCCACCTCCCTCGGGTAACCAAGGGCTGCCCGCCAGGCTCTTCTGCAGCACAGTGGCTGCAGAGGGTGGCATCTGCCCACCTGCCTGGCCATAGGGCTGGCCTGGGACTTTTGTCCCAAGCCTGCGAGGGACCCTAGGGGCAGGAACCCCACTACAGGCTTGGCTCGAGATCAGAGGAAGCCTCGATGGACTCTGCGAGTCCAGCCCAGGAGCTGAGCAGCGCTGCTTCTGCTGGAGCGCGTCTCTACTCCCAGGGCACACCAGCAGCTTCTCTCTCCCCAGATGCTGCTCAACTTCACCAACTCTGAGAGAGTAGCTGTGCAGGAGAGAGCCCTGGGGAGGATTAGGGTGCTGAGCCATATGCTGGCCAGCCATTACACACTGGAGGTAAGGAGCCAGGCCCCCTCCAGCCAGGCCACCTCCCCCTCCCTGCACACCAGAGCACCCTGCAGCTCTTCCCCGCGTGGGGCTGCTGCCCAGCTAGCTGATTTGGGAGTCGGGGCCCGCAAGGCCCTGCAAAGCCCTGACTCACCAGGGATCCAGCCCTGGACACCCTCTTGGGTTCAGGGCTTTGGCCCCGGCTGCATGCCCTCAACCCTTCTGCTCTTCTGCCTCCCTCGCCCAGGCCTGGCTCCGCTTCGGAATAGACACGTACGGCCCTGTCTGCTATGGAGACCTCCACATCCCAGTCCTGGGACAGCTGCTGGGACGGCTCCTCCTTTTCCGATCTTCCAAGGACCAGACAATGTGTCCAGCTTTGGATGCTCTTTATTGCCTATATGAATTCATCCGTAAGCAAAGAAGTAAGAGAAGTTGTGGTGGGCTTCATCCCTCTGCACACAGATAGCTCCTGAGAGGTCTGCTTCTCTTCCTGACCTCCTTTGCCACTCACAGCTGGTTCCTGTAGCATCCCAGCTGCCATTTTGATGCAGAAGCTGAGTGCTCTCCTGAAGTCCAGGATCTGTTCTCTGCTCTCTCCTTCCTCCTGCCTTTCATGTCCCCACAGCCAAAGCTGCCATTTATTACCACGTCCCAAAGCCACGGCTTCCCTGTTAGTGAAGCGCAGATCCATCTGCGTATCACCCCGGCTGGTCCCTCCAGTGCTTGTAGCCAGAAGCTATTCCTGACGCCCTCCAGAAATCTCCTTGACCGCTCGTGTCCTGCCATCTTGCAAGCACATCTCAGGGCGGTTTGGTAAGCTTGCTGGCAAAGCTGCTGCATCTGATTGACTCTTCTGTGTTTCCCTGGCTGTTCAGGCAGGTCGATGCTAAAGGACAAAGCACAACGGCTCCGCTGGATACCTAAGACCACCTCCTTTCTGCTTTTGCCCACCACCACAGACTTTGCCATGGTAATGAGCTCCCCCCTTGCTAGGACTCTTGTCCGTGGCATCAGCAGGGCACTTGTGTGAGCAAAGGCAGGCAGAATCAGCGGGGCTGGTGTGGCCTCACGGTCCCTGGTGAGAGGGTTCCCGCTGTCCCCAAACAGGGACAATGTGGGGGCTGCACTCCACCGTCCCAGCAGCAGCTCCAGCCCTCCCGGCCACCAGCAAGCCCTGCTTCTCTGTAGGGCCAGCACACCGTGCCCATGAGCACACCCAACCCTCTTCCTTCACCCTGGGGGCCCTCTCTTCTCATCCTCCCCCTGCAGGGACTGCCAGCAGTCCCTGCTGCCAGCTTTCCTGCGGGCACTGCCACCAGCACTGCCGGGCACCTCTGGCCAGGGCTGCTGGCGCTGCCCAGGGAAGCAGCACCATCAGGGCACTCGGTGTGACATGGCTTCGCTCCCTGCCTTCCTCCCACAGGCCTTTGCAAAATACCTCCAGCCTTCTGAGGGGACAGACATCGTCCTTGTGGCCATCGAGGCGATGAGAGACTCCAGCGTCTTTGACAAGCAGGCGGCAAGAAACTTGCTGGATGTGGTCACGAGAAACCCTGACTTCTGGCTGGCGGATGTAAGTGGCCTGTGGCTGGACTGCCCTGCCCTTCAGCCCTGTCAGGCCTTGTTCTCCCTCCCTCTCCATCCCTCCTTCCCAAACCCAGGTGTCTTGGGCACCTGAAGCCACCTCAAGGCAGCAGAGAGGGATGGGAAGGGCAGCTGAGGAAATGGCTGCACTCCAGTGGCAGCACCATCCTCACCTGCATCCCCTCCAGGTGCCAAAGATCATGAGCTGCACCCAGGAAAACCTGGCATGCATCAACATGGAGTCAGCCCGGCAGAGCGTGGAGTCACTGCTTCTCCAGCTGACCAACCAGGACACCACCAAAGTGGTCACGACGCTGTTGAAGATCGCTCCACCAGGAGACAGGTACTGGCCCTGACAGCCTTGAGGGCTTGCTCCCTGTGGGGAGAGGGGCCCGGAGACTCTCTGCCTGCCAGGCCCAAGGAATACTGCTGGACACCCCTGAGGAGCAGGGCCTCCATCCCACCAGGCTCTCCAGCACTGGTGGGTCGGCTGGGCCCGCAGCAGCCAAAGCTGGCCAAGGCAGCCCAGAGTCCCGCCACCCACCACGCTGCTCCCAGCCCCACGGGGAAGACCACCTCAGCCCTCTCCTGCTGCCCAGGGCATCCCAACCGAGGGGCAGGGTCTGCGTCCTGCGGGGCTGCCCCAGGCCACGCTGCTGGGGCCGAGGCAGCCCTGCTGACAGAGCGCTCTGGCTTGCAGCACTGACATGGCCATGTGGGAGGTGATGCTTTCCATCCCCCAGACTTTGGAGAAGATCTTAAAGGAGCTCCTCAGCAAACTCCAGGACCTGACGTTACCCAGCCTGCTCGCCTTGGCTGCAGAGGACGCCTGCGTCCTTCCCTTGGCTGTGAGTTACTGGAGAAGGCCCTGATCACCTCCAGCGAGCCTGCAGGCTCGGCCTGTATCTCACTGCTCTGTTTGTTTCAGCTGACGGCCTCCAGTGGGTTTCAGTCAGAGGATTTGGCTGACCCGTCCCACATCCAGAGCCATCAGAGGCATGCAAGCCTGGTGACGCTCTCCCTGCTGCTTGAAGGCCTTATCACGCTGTCGGAGAGACCCGACCTGGTGAGCAGGGTGTCCTCAAGGGGAGCCACGTGGGCAGCTGGGGGCTGGGGCAGTGGGTAAGGTGGTGGCCTGGCCTTGGCTGGGAGTCAGGCAGTGGGGTGAGTGCTCCAAACGCCCTCCCTGCCACGGTGGGGCCTGGTTTCTGCCTGGGGAGCCTTCCAGGCATGGACCGTTTCACAAGAAGGAAACTCTGTCTTTCATACAGGCAAGAAAAATGCAGGTCCTCCTGCCAGAGATCATGGAGGTGCTCAAGGATGGCAACACAGATATCAAGATGAAGGTCCTGGTGGTCTTCAGAAACATGATGGGTCACCTGAGCAGGAAGGAGGCCAGCCCCATCGCTGTGCAGCTGGCAGAGGAGCTCCCGCCCCTCTTTCATGAGGTAAGGCTGATGTGGGAGCCTGTGCCCCACAGAGGGGCACTGG
Organism: Gavia stellata; assembly: GCF_030936135.1. Classification (NCBI taxonomy): domain Eukaryota; kingdom Metazoa; phylum Chordata; class Aves; order Gaviiformes; family Gaviidae; genus Gavia; species Gavia stellata. The sequence goes on from NW_026776540.1 coordinate 39,554, forward strand.
GCAAGGACAGCTGCCCTTCAGCCCAGCCCTGCGGGCAGGGCCTTCTGCCCTCCTCGCCCCTGTGGGCGCTCGTGGGATGGCTTCTGGGCTTTGCAGCCCAGAACGGCTTCCCCTGGCAGGTTGATGCCTCCGGGCGACCTGAGGCCCCTGTGCTGGGGCCCAGCCTGGCCCCTGTGCCAAGCACCTGCAGGCCAAGAGCTGCTCTCAGAGCCCCGAGGGCTCCCCAGCTGGGCTGCCAGGCAGCACCGGAGATTCCCACAGCTTCTGTGTGCAGAGCCCGACCCCGGAGCATCTCCCCTCACATCTGCCATGCTCACGCCCTTGGCCTAATGCTCACAGTAAGCCGGGAGTGGCTCTTTCTCAAGTCCCCCTCTCCTTCTTCCTGTCAGGAGTCCAGCCAGACGAGAGAGCTCTCCATCAGCCTCTTCAGAGACGTGGTGGAGACTGTGGTGGGGAGTGACCAGAGAAGGATGAAGAAGAAAGCGCGAAGGGGCTTGCTCCCGCTCTTCTTTCACATGCATGACGGGGCCGACAGCGTGGCCAAGGTAGAGATTCCAAAGCTGGCTAGTGACACAGGGAAGGGCGTGCTGACCCCCTGGGCATCAGGGGCAAGAGCTGCTGGCAGTCGCACGCTGGGAGCGTGTGTCACCTCGGGGTCCAACTGCCCGAGTCACTGAGGACAGGGCAGAGCTCCCCTCCGTCCCTGCACCGGTCCCACCACTGCCTTCCTCGTCCCCCAGTGCCTCTTGCTGCAGAGGTGGAAGGGGAGGGGGGGTCCCCTCCCAGCTACGCTCCCTCCATTCGGCCCTCCTCCAGCGCAGCCCTTAGGAAGGCTCCCTGCAGACCCGGCGCGAGCAGGGGCAGAGAAGCTGGCACAAATGCTTCCCGCACCTGCCCTACCTTGTCCAGCTGCAGCCCGTGGCCCCAGGCACGACTACGTGCAGCCCTACAGGCCTCCCTGCTGTCCCTGCAGGTGTTGGAGGCCAAGGCTTCGAGCCTCAATCCCTGTCCCCCAGGGCTGTGCCCAAGAGACCCCCAGGTGTTTAGGCCAGCGCACGTCCCAGCTCTCTGAGGTCAGGATCACGCCTGGAGGAGGGGGACGCCAGGTCTCCTTCCCCAGGCTGCGGTGCCATCTCCCAGCTTCTGCTGCTCTGCAGGTCTCTGGGGAAGCCCTCATCGCCACTGCAGAGCTCCTCAAGTGGGAACAACTCAAGCACCTCACCCAGACAGGACAGACATGGAGGATTGGAGAGTGCTTGGTGAGGACAAATCCCAGGGCCTGGAGACCCTGGCCCATCCAGGCCTTGCAGTGGCAGGGAGTGTCCCAGCGCCCCTGGGACCCCTCTGCCTCTGGCTCTCTCTCAACTGCAGCCCCCCAGGGCTCCTGGCTGGGAGATGGGAACGGCCTGGGGGGGATGGGGAAAGGCAGGTGCTGGGAGGAGGGGCTGGTCCGGCCAACTGGGGAGGCTCTGTGACATGCCCATACCCTTGTGCTCTCTCCAGCTGGTGCAGGACAGGAGCAGGGCTGAAGAATACTTGAATCAGAGCCTGCCATACCTGGAGGATGCTCAGGCCACCTTGCGAGAGGCAGCCCTCAGGTTCATTGGTGAGCCACAGCCCCCGGGGTCCCTCTTTTGGCAGCCTGGCCCCAGTCCCCACTGCTGCACCGGCAGCAAGGAGCAGCCCTGGGGCTGCCCGAGCCCCGGCTGTCCCGTGCAGGGCCTTGGCCTCCTTCTCCCAGCCCTGCCCATGCAGGTGGGCTTGGTGGCCACCTTGCTCAGTCCCAACCCCTCGGCTACTGCTCTTCCCTGGGGTCGGCCCTGATGAGGGGGAGGAGGGCGCTGTGCTGCTGGGAGCATGCTGGGGAACGGGAGGTCTGACGAAGCTCTGTGCCTAGGGCTTGCCGCGCGGCCCCTGAGGGACCAAAGCAGGGAGAAGCTGTCTGAGATCTGCAGTGGTGAGTAGGGGCACTGTGGTTTTGGCCGGGGCTGGTGGGGCAGGGGACAGAGCCTGGGCAAGGTGCTGCCATGCCTTGCCCTGCTCCAGGGCAACACTTCAGGGGCAGGGGAACATGTCAGGGGCATTTGGGGCATTCCTGGGCAGCAGCTCTCTCCTGGCCAGGGAAAGAGGTAGGTGGGGCTGGCATGGTCAGGAGGGGATGCCTGGGGCTCTCTGCAGACACAGGGGGTCATCTCGCCTCTGTTTCTCTCTGTCACAGCCCTTGGGACCTTGGAGAAAGACAGCGAACTCTCCATCCGTTCCCTGGCAGCTCAGACCATCCTCATCCTGAGCCCTCCAACGATGCAGCTGAGATCAAGATGCACCCTGCGAGCACTGTGCTGCTGGTGCTGCTAAGCCAGGCAGAGGTGCAGCTCTTCTCAGGAAAATGGCTCATGTTTAATAAAGCCTAAACCCACGGTGTCCTTCAGATGTGTATCTGACACACAGCGAGGAAAGGGCACAAAAAGGGTTGTCCCAGCTCTGGCCACCCCATGGTCTCTGGGCTTCCCAGCGAGGCCCCAGCATCTGCCACTGTTGCATTGCCACTTCCCCGCCCCATGAAGGACTCAGGAGGGTTTCCAAGCAGAGTACAGAGGTGCTAAGGGGGCTAGAGGGCAACTGCAGGGTTCCTGGAGGGACTAGAGGACAAAGAGAGTGCCTCGGTCACCATGATTGCCTCAGAAGGGCTCCTTGGGGGACGAGAGGGGTCTTAAGATGGCTAGATGAGCAGCAGAAGGCTCCGGGGCATAACAAACACCGATGGAGGAATGCTGAGGGGACTAAAGTGGTATTGTAGAGTCTAGGGGGCCCGGCCCCCAGTCTAGTGGGGTTTCTTAGGGTGCTAGAGGTCCCGCAGAGGTGTCTGGGGTGTAATGAAGGCCTCTGGGTGGTCCTGGGTGGACTAGAGCATTCCTAAGACAGCTACAGGGCAAATGGTGGAGCCCTGTGGTTGGTGTGTGCCCCAGAGCCCACCACTGGGCCCCCGTAAAGGCCAACGGTGGGCTTTTGTGCACAGTGAGGGCCGAGGAACGGTTCCTGAGGCTCAAAGGGAGGGTGCAAGGAGGCTGACAGAGGGGTGCTGCGGGGACTGGGAGGCAAACCGAGGCCTCTAGAGAAGACCAAAAGGCGCATTGGGGTGCTGAGAGGTTCTGAGGGGGCAACCGGGTGAGGCTGAGGCAAATCCAGGACAACAGAGGGGTTCAGAGGGGGCTAGTGGATATGAGGAGGGCCCTAGGCCTGAGGGGACTGGAAGGGAAAATGAACAAGCCTTGAGGGGATCCGATGGCAAAAAGAGAATCACCCCCATCTTCAATTTCCAAGACAGCTAGTCCTTATCCACCTCTTTCCCATCCTGCCCCCAGGTCTCCCCATTTGCCCTCAACCAGGCGGCCCAGACACCCACACCCAGCCAGCCCGGGCAGAGCTGAGCATGGTCACGCTGGGCAGTGGCTCCATGGCACCTCTCGGGCTGTCAGAGATGGGGTACAGAGGGGCTGTTCCAGGGTCCCTTGGGCTGTTTGGGGGTTCCTTGGACTGCCTCTGTGGAACAGACACGCTGAGGCAACAGCACCAGGACTACAGCTCCTGGCACATCCTGTGGACCAACATGGCCACACAGCAGGGCTGTACCAGGAGATGACAGCTCCCTGCAGGCCCTTCAGGCCAACATGCCTCCAATGTGCTCTGCCTGCGGTGGGTGGCAGTGGCAGCAGAGAGCTCCGCGCCACAGCGCCTGTCGGACAGCGCCCGCCGTTTCCCGTCCCCCCCCCCACACCCTGCTGCCCTGACAAGCCCAGAAGCTGCACTGGTGGCACCGGCCTCCTCACGGGGGAAGATGGCAGTCCTGGAGCACAGAGCGAGGGACGGGCTGTTGTCTGCTGTGGAGAGCGGCGTTCTTCCACCACAAAAGCGGCCCAGGTACAGCAGGCCCTGAGGGGCAGGCCCTGGTCTCCTGCAGAAGAGCGAGGTTCCTCCAGGCTTCAGACACGTTCACCAGGAGAGGCCAATGCTCCGAAAGACAACAGGGAGGGGAGGCAGCAGGAATGAGGGCCGGTGAGAAGGAGCATGGCCTTCACTGTGTCCTCCCCCGTCAGCTACTGCTCCGCCATCTCCCCCCCTCCCACGTAAGGTTGTCCTTTGCAGCACTGGTTATGACATTCTTTTGGGGCAATTCCCCCATTTTTTCCCGTCATAATCTTTCTGAAGGAGTGATTGCTTCACAAGCAGCTTTCTGCTGCTTTCCACATTTTTATGCTTCTGTTACAGAGACATCAGGAGTTAAGAGGTCTTCTCCAATAACCTCAACCTCTTAAAATAACCTGGAGAAACACACCAAACCCCCACTCCATTTCTAAGGCAGAAATACTGACATCCAGGTTGTCCCTGCTATTGCGTGCAGGCAAGGATGATGCTAGCACGGCTCGCACTGCTTTGACACTCTTCCCATAACGGTAAGATGGACAACCTGCGAACAAGACAGAACAGCAGTTACAGAATGGACTAACATGCCATCTCTGCCTGTGGTCCAAGGGCCAACAAAAGAGGTAGGCTAGGCTGCTATGATACCCATTGGAGGTACATACACGCTATGAAGTGTCAGAATACAGCATTTGCAGCTACAGTCCCTGAAACCCACCTGATGCTGCTCAGCAATGCAGCATTTTCATAGTTAACACATAGGAACCAAATAAAAGGGCATGACAGAAATTGCTACTGGCAGAAAATGGCAGGATATTACCAATAAACAGATTTAATGTACAGGTGGGTTGAGCCACTCATGATACTCATAGCAATCAGGCTGCAGTAATTAAGAAAACCATGTTCAAATTCCAGCATTGACTTTTGTGTCTGGCCAAAGATGAATGAAGTTGCTCTCTGGAAGAGGTGGGGATTACAAGAGCATTTCAAATCAGTGACCATAGGCAGGTTCAGGTGGTTGTACCTTAGGAGTGCCAGTGATGAGTCGGCGTCCCTGGAAGGCAAACAGAAGCCAGAGAAAAATCCTAGAAAGCACAGGCACCGTCACCATCATCTACATATCAAGAAGCACCCATTTGCACAGTTGCACATACAGCTTTTTTTTTTTTTTTTTTAAAGAAAACTAACATGAGTGTAGCTGCATAGGCTTACCTCACTGTCACAAATATACCTGATAACAGAATCCCTCAAATTACTTTTTTCCTCCATTTATGTTTGAGAATCGAAACAGAACAGAGGCCTCAGCAAATCTCTGCATCACAGAAACATCAAAAAATGCCTCGGCAGTTAATAAGATTAACTCTATTAAAATACAATACTTAATTGCTGTGTAGTTAAACAGCTTTGGGCTGTCTGCCAGGTAACTTTTCTTGGTCCATTCTTTCATATCCAAAGAGAAGAAATATTTTGAGCCTGTTAAAGGGACAAGCTTAGGAAAAATACTTTTCTTTCTGTTAATTGCTAAGTTGTGACACAGTCACCTTAAAAGACACAAGCCAGGCACTCAGCTTGCAAGCCTCTCCTGTCGATTGCTTTCACGTTCCATTTCTTGAGGTTTAATAAAGAAAAGGTATTCATGTTTTCTCCTGTTTTGCTTTTGAAGCCAAGTATCAAAGCCACACACAAAAAATCACCAACCAAGGAGGATGGCAGAGGGGACATTTTGCTTAGTTGAGGTCACCAGCTCCTCGTAGGCTTTGTAAAAGTTACTTCAAAACCTAAAGGTTGGGCCCATCTTGATCTGACAGTATCCCTTGGAAGAAAAGGAACATTTCATTATTCAATATGGTGCGTTAAAATGACTTGACCAGAGACATTCGCATCATTCATCTGTCAGCCACTTACATTACACTTCATGCAGCATTACAGAAATAAGAGACTGATACAAAAGCCATCTGAAGATGCCGTGTCACAGTGAGATAGTGCAATGTGCCTCAGGACACGGAAGCTTTAATCTGTGGGTCCTCAAGCAACAAATTTATCAATAAAAAAAGAAAAAAAATACCTTCAGCAGTACGCTTTCAGAGGGGGAGACTACGGCGTGGTTTTCAGCATAGCAAAAACGTGCACAGTGAAACACATCTAATTTCAACTGGTTTGTGAAGTTCTACAGTTTAGAAAGAACAAAACCAGGTCTTCCTGCCCAAAGGTAAATCTGAGTACCGAGAACAAGAGGAGGTTTCTCAAAGGCACAGTCTCAACAGATAACAGCTGTTACAAGGCAAACAATACCAGTGCGTATTTCTGTGCCACTGAATAATTGAGAGAATATGCTAAAGTACTTAAAGTACTTTCAATTTTCTTTCTCTTTTTTTTTTTTAAGAGTATCCTTTTTTTTCCTTCCTGTGGGGAACCTCTATTAATTTTACTTCTTTTCTGAGCAGTATGCATACAAGATACCTAATGGCAAAAAATAACTCAGTATTGAGAAGCTAGTAACTTTTTATAGCAAATCATTCCTTGAAGAGATGAGTAGCTTAAGCTGCTAAGTGACTCTGCCGTGAGAAAGGAAGTCTGAGGATCCTGAGAGTACAATTTTGCTGCTGGTTGGTAACCAAATGAAAAAATAGTGCATTTCACGAAAGACAAACCTAGTAGAATTTAGCTATGCTGCTGCCTTGGTACCAGAGGTGTATGCTATAAAAGAACCAGTAAAAAAAATCTTGTAAATCACACACTTAGATTTAATATATTGAAACAAAATAGTTAAGAATGCAAGAACTGTATACAGATTAAAAAAATATTTTTTAAACCATCTGATCTTAAAAATAGACAATAGTAGTGAAGCTTAAAATACAACCACTCGCATTAAAATGTTTCAAGCAATACCACCTTGGTGTGTCCTGTTCCATCAAATGGCCATTAAGATAACGCATCAGTTGTTAAAAAGGTTGTGTTGGTTGGAGTCACTTTTTCACAATCCAAATCTACAACAGTTTTTCCTTTGATGGAAGAGCCCGAGCATTCCTGGTGCAAGCTTTCCCGCCTCTCTGCAAGTTTAGAAGTGGATCGAGCCATCGAGCCACTTTGGCTTCCATTGGTTTGAGAGCAGACATTATTAACTTTAGTAGTTTTATTTTTGTGGTGGTTGTTGTAGACTTTATATTTCATGAGGAGGATGAAGATGAAAACAAGAACTGAAGCCACAATGATACCCCCAATAATGATGATCACGGTTCCTCCAAGAAACTGCGCGTGGAGGGACCGACACTGACTGTATTCTTCCTGGGTTGTGAACTGCACACATCCGATCACTCTGGTTGCGGTCAAAGATGTCAATCCATCGTCATAAACAGCAAGAACACAGAGGTCGTACTCACGTCCTGCAACCAGATCAGTCAAGAAGAAGGATTTACTAGCAGCTGGAATCATCCTGGAAGAGAAAATGAGTACCGTAAGCATCCAAGTTGACCGAGCCTAAGGAGAACTCTTACGACTATCAGTGCCACTGTAAGGAAACTAACAGAGCAGAAGATGCACACGGCAACCGGAACAAGCAGCAAAAAGCTAGCATTCCCTAGGTTACTCGGTAGGGATGGAAGATACAGATTTTAGCAACGACAGTGTCTTTACCTTGGCCGTTTCAAACAAACACGGACTAGAGTGCACACGCTTACCAATGGCCAGAGGAGAAGTCCCACTTGATCCATTGTTTTGATCTGCGTTATCTTAAATTTCCACAGTTTCAGCATAAAAGGGCATAACATGCCCTACGCAGAATGGAATGTGGTCAGCCTTTCAAAAAACATAACTGAAGGAGCAGACTTAAGGACTTAAATGGCAGAAAAGAATAAAATTAAGCACTTCAAAATGTATTTTAGTAATTCTACATCCACAGGAAGCACATTTTGAAGTTCAAGGAAAAAAGGCAGATGCAAACCTTTGATCCACAGATTAACCTTATTTCCATCTTCTAACAGCTCTGGGATGCTCAGTGTCTCGTAATCAGGTGACCGGTAAGAACAATGAGAGCAAAGTGTATGCGCTGGCAACTGAGTGGTGTCTTCTGTAGCCCAATAACAGTACCTACTGACTTCCTTACCTTGATGCAACCCTGACATTGAGATTGTTTAATGTCAATTCCAAATACTCCTTTACCGCAAAGTAGCATCGGTCCTAAACTGACAAATGAGAAGGATCCCAAAAGAAAAACTATATGCTACGTTACAAATTCCCACAGACCCCGGTCATGACCATACGAATCGCAATATCCCATTGCAGACCAGCTCTCCATATGTTTGGCTCAGATATTCCTCACTGGAGTAAAGTAGTGCTGTTGCAGAGGAGTCAGTGAAACTACATCTATTTATAGTGGGCAGGAGCATGGCCTTCTCCCGGCCACAAAGGTGGTGCTGGAGAAGACTAACCACTTGTCATACAGTCTTTTCCAAGTAGTCATCCGTGGGACTACGGACCATACAATGCTGAGGCTGGAAAGAGAGAAGAGCTGCACCTTCAAAAGAACATTCTCCGCACACATGGCTGCTACCGCTTCAGTTATAACAACTGAATTTCCGTGACTATGAAAAAAATAAAACCACTCCCTTGTCGATGTACACGCACCATCACAGATTCATAGAAACACTAAAGGAGGAGACCCCCAGAGATCTCTACCCCAGCTTCCCACGCAGAGCAGTACTATCACAAACAGTAGGTCAGGTCAACCACACTTCTGCCTAGCCAACAACTTGAAAAACCTTCCATGAGCTCTCCAGGCACCATTCCAGCCCTAAACTACCCTCCGAGTAGGTGTTTTTCCCCTAATGTCCAATTTGAATTTCCCAAACCGCAACTCATAACCTTTGCCCCGGTCCTAGTTTATAACAGCAGCTTCACGACCTCCACAGAATCTGGCACGTGTTGCCTTTTAAGGCTAACGAGATTTTTACTGCAGGAAAAACAGGGTTTGAGAGAAAACGACATAAAGATTCGTCAAATTCAGACATCCAAACGACATTAACAACTCCTAGCGTGTACATAATGAGAAATTTAGTCCAACATTAACGTAGGAGGAAACGTGCAAAGCTTACAACCGCTGCAGACCAGCAGAACAAGCCCTTGAAGTTCCTCATGGCCACCGTTATTCATTCAGGGTGCAGACAATGCAGAATGAGGTCTCCCAGCTGCAAGCATTAACAACACACTCATCCCTTCCCTGCCCTGCAAGCATTACTTTATGGAACAAGCGTTTTGTCGTGATTGTTGCTTTACAGTTATACATCTCCTATACCAGCTGACCACTGAATCCTCAAAGTACGTCGTGCTCCTTGCTTTTTTTCTTTCTTCCACAAATTTCATTCAGCGATGTCATTATATAACGTGACACCGCGTCAAAGAAAACACCAAGGTTGTGTTGTCTCGCTGGACCGGGACCCCAGAAAGCAATTCACCGATCCTTGGCTTTTCCAGGTACAACTTTTGGTATTGTGCAGACGGTGATTCTTCCACACTCTCCACGTGAACGTGGCCCTCAATGCTCAGCTGGCAGGTGTGGCTCATGCTCCGCAGGGCACCACTCAGTTTGCTCTGTGCCTTGATGTTCACCGTCCTAAAATATATACCGTTACCACTTATCAGACTAATATCTAATCAACTTTTCAGTCTTCTGTTCAGCCACATTTCACAGTGGCCAAAAACGACAAGAGAACACCGTGGCTCAGATTGGACTGCATTCCTCCCTAAGTTCAAACACCAAGTTACACCAAAACTAAGCAGGAAATTCTTGCTTGTCGTACAAAGGGATGAGACTGAGAGGAGGGAGAATTTAGTTGCCTGCTTTCAACACTAAAAGGCTTTGAAATCAGACATGCCTCAGCTAAGCCCCCAGCCAGCCGCTCGCTCACATCCTCTGTCATGGGGGTGGGCGAGACAATCAGGCGGGCGAAAAGGGAGGTAAACACGTGGGTCAAGATAAAGGCAGTTTAAGAAGTGAAGCAAAGCCATGCATGCAAGCAAAGCCAAGCGAGGAGCTCATTCACCACTTGCCCTGGCAGGAGGGTGTCCAGCTGCTTGCTCGAAGCAGGGCTCCATCAGGCGTAGCCCTGGCTCAGGGAGACAAACCCCGTCACCCCAGAGGTTCCCTCTTCCTCCTGTGGGACAGCCGAGCGGCTCCTGCTGAGCATGACATCGCGCGGTGTGGGCTATGCCTCTGGTCAGCATGGGTCAGCTGTCTCGGCCGAGTCCTCTCCCGACTTCTTGCCCTCCTCAGCCCACTCACTGGGGGCAGTGAGGGAAGAAGAAAAGGCCTCGAGGCTGTGCAAGCCCCACTAAGCCACTGCCACTGCCAAACATGGCCCGTGTCATCAAGCTGGGCGAGTATTGCCTTAAATGTTATGTCCTGTCCCGTGCGCACCGCCATGAGGTGGGGTTAGCATTGCCCTATATGGCATGTCCAGGATGTGCACGTAGAGGTGACAGCGGGGCCCTTTGTGACCTCCCTTTGTGACACCCCACTGCGCTGCATGTGGTCGGCACGGCTGCGGCCCCCAGCCCGCAGTGTCCGGCAGGACGGTGACGGGACAGGGCAGGAGCACAGAGCTGTCGAGGAGCCCGCGAGCACTGCCCGCATCTCTACCCGACGCCCCCGGCAGCCGCGCGGCACCAAGGCCCTTTGCCGAAGCTTCCCCTTCCCTGCCCCTACCCCTTTCCTCTGTCCCGCAGGATGGCACAGAGACCCCCCAGCTGCCTCACGCTGCCTGGCCCTGGAGCAGGAGCTGGGTCCCCTGAGCAGCCCTGGAGCAGGCTCCTGGTCATGCAGGCAGTGTCGGTGCCGGGCCCACCCTGCGGGCGTCGGAGCAGGG
>NW_026776541.1:0-54333 GCF_030936135.1 Gavia stellata
TACAGCCTCTCCTGCTCAATCTGGCCAGAGCTCAACACCGAAATTGCGAACGTCCAGGGATTGCTCCTACACTAAAGGTGCCAGCCCTGAAAGCTCTTGCTGGTCCTCATCTCCCACTGGTAACCTCTCAGACGAACCACAAAACACTTGGGCTCTGAACTCGTTTAGCCTACTAAAACTTCCAACGTACACAGCCTCTCCTGCTCAATCTGCCCAAAATTCAACACCGATGTTGTGAACGTCCAGCGATTGCTCCTACACTAAAGGTGCCAGCCCTGAAAGCTCTTGCTGGTCCTCATCTCCCACTGGTAACCTCTCAAACGAACCACAAACACTTGGCCTCTGAACTTGTTTAGCCTACTAAAACTTCCAACGTACACTGCCTCTCCTGCTCAATCTGGCCAGAGCTCAACACCGAAATTGCGAACGTCCAGCGATTGCTCCTACACTAAAGGTGCCAGCCCTGAAAGCTCTTGCTGGTCCTCATCTCCCACTGGTAACCTCTCAAACGAACCACAAACACTTGGCCTCCGAACTTGTTTAGCCTACTAAAACTTCCAACGTACACTGCCTCTCCTGCTCAATCTGCCCAAAATTCAACACTGATGTTGTGAACGTCCAGGGATTGCTCCTACACTAAAGGTGCCAGCCCTGAAAGCTCTTGCTGGTCCTCATCTCCCACTGGTAACCTCTCAAACGAACCACAAACACTTGGCCTCTGAACTTGTTTAGCCTACTAAAACTTCCAACGTACACAGCCTCTCCTGCTCAATCTGGCCAAAATTCAACACCGATGTTGTGAACGTCCAGGGATTGCTCCTACACTAATGGTGCCAGCCCTGAAAGCTCTTGCTGGTCCTCATCTCCCACTGGTAACCTCTCAAACGAACCACAAACACTTGGCCTCTGAACTTCTTTAGCCTACTAAAACTTCCAACGTACACAGCCTCTCCTGCTCAATCTGGCCAAAATTCAACACCGAAACTGCGAACGTCCAGCGATTGCTCCTACACTAATGGTGCCAGCCCTGAAAGCTCTTGCTGGTCCTCATCTCCCACTGGTAACCTCTCAAACGAACCACAAACACTTGGCCTCTGAACTTGTTTAGCCTACTAAAACTTCCAACGTACACAGCCTCTCCTGCTCAATCTGCCCAAAATTCAACACTGATGTTGTGAACGTCCAGCGATTGCTCCTACACTAAAGGTGCCAGCCCTGAAAGCTCTTGCTGGTCCTCATCTCCCACTGGTAACCTCTCAAACGAACCACAAACACTTGGCCTCTGAACTTGTTTAGCCTACTAAAACTTCCAACGTACACAGCCTCTCCTGCTCAATCTGGCCAAAATTCAACACCGAAACTGCGAACGTCCAGCGATTTCTCCTACACTAATGGTGCCAGCCCTGAAAGCTCTTGCTGGTCCTCATCTCCCACTGGTAACCTCTCAAAGGAACCACAAACACTTGGCCTCTGAACTTGTTTAGCCTACTAAAACTTCCAACGTACACAGCCTCTCCTGCTCAATCTGGCCAGAGCTCAACACCGATGTTGTGAACGTCCAGGGATTGCTCCTACACTAAAGGTGCCAGCCCTGAAAGCTCTTGCTGTTCCTCATCTCCCACTGGTAACCTCTCAAACGAACCACAAACACTTGGCCTCTGAACTTGTTTAGCCTACTAAAACTTCCAACGTACACTGCCTCTCCTGCTCAATCTGCCCAAAATTCAACACCGATGTTGTGAACGTCCAGGGATTGCTCCTACACTAAAGGTGCCAGCCCTGAAAGCTCTTGCTGGTCCTCATCTCCCACTGGTAACCTCTCAAACGAACCACAAACACTTGGCCTCTGAACTTGTTTAGCCTACTAAAACTTCCAACGTACACAGCCTCTCCTGCTCAATCTGCCCAAAATTCAACACCGATGTTGTGAACGTCCAGCGATTGCTCCTACACTAAAGGTGCCAGCCCTGAAAGCTCTTGCTGGTCCTCATCTCCCACTGGTAACCTCTCAAACGAACCACAAACACTTGGCCTCTGAACTTGTTTAGCCTACTAAAACTTCCAACGTACACAGCCTCTCCTGCTCAACCTGGCCAGAGCTCAGCTCCGAAATTGCGAACGTCCAGTGATTGCTCCTACACTAAAGGTGCCAGCCCTGAAAGCTCTTGCTGGTCCTCATCTCCCACTGGTAACCTCTCAAACGAACCACAAACACTTGGCCTCTGAACTTGTTTAGCCTACTAAAACTTCCAACGTACACTGCCTCTCCTGCTCAATCTGCCCAAAATTCAACACCGAAACTGCGAACGTCCAGCGATTGCTCCTACACTAATGGTGCCAGCCCTGAAAGCTCTTGCTGGTCCTCATCTCCCACTGGTAACCTCTCAAACGAACCACAAACACTTGGCCTCTGAACTTGTTTAGCCTACTAAAACTTCCAACGTACACAGCCTCTCCTGCTCAATCTGCCCAAAATTCAACACTGATGTTGTGAACGTCCAGCGATTGCTCCTACACTAAGGGTGCCAGCCCTGAAAGCTCTTGCTGGTCCTCATCTCCCACTGGTAACCTCTCAAACGAACCACAAACACTTGGCCTCTGAACTTGTTTAGCCTACTAAAACTTCCAACGTACACTGCCTCTCCTGCTCAATCTGCCCAAAATTCAACACCGAAATTGCGAACGTCCAGGGATTGCTCCTACACTAAAGGTGCCAGCCCTGAAAGCTCTTGCTGGTCCTCATCTCCCACTGGTAACATCTCAAACGAACCACAAACACTTGGCCTCTGAACTTGTTTAGCCTACTAAAACTTCCAACGTACACTGCCTCTCCTGCTCAATCTGGCCAAAATTCAACACCGATGTTGTGAACGTCCAGGGATTGCTCCTACACTAATGGTGCCAACCCTGAAAGCTCTTGCTGGTCCTCATCTCCCACTGGTAACCTCTCAAACGAACCACAAACACTTGGCCTCTGAACTTGTTTAGCCTACTAAAACTTCCAACGTACACAGCCTCTCCTGCTCAATCTGGCCAGAGCTCAACACCGATGTTGTGAACGTCCAGGGATTGCTCCTACACTAAAGGTGCCAGCCCTGAAAGCTCTTGCTGGTCCTCATCTCCCACTGGTAACCTCTCAAACGAACCACAAACACTTGGCCTCTGAACTTGTTTAGCCTACTAAAACTTCCAACGTACACTGCTCTCCTGCTCAATCTGCCCAAAATTCAACACTGATGTTGTGAACGTCCAGGGATTGCTCCTACACTAAAGGTGCCAGCCCTGAAAGCTCTTGCTGGTCCTCATCTCCCACTGGTAACCTCTCAAACGAACCACAAACACTTGGCCTCTGAACTTGTTTAGCCTACTAAAACTTCCAACGTACACAGCCTCTCCTGCTCAATCTGGCCAAAATTCAACACCGATGTTGTGAACGTCCAGGGATTGCTCCTACACTAATGGTGCCAGCCCTGAAAGCTCTTGCTGATCCTCATCTCCCACTGGTAACCTCTCAAACGAACCACAAACACTTGGCCTCTGAACTTGTTTAGCCTACTAAAACTTCCAACGTACACAGCCTCTCCTGCTCAATCTGGCCAGAGCTCAGCTCCGAAATTGCGAACGTCCAGCGATTGCTCCTACACTAAAGGTGCCAGCCCTGAAGCTCTTGCTGGTCCTCATCTCCCACTGGTAACCTCTCAAACGAACCACAAAACACTTGGCCTTCTGAACTTGTTTAGCTACTAAAACTTCCAACGTACACAGCCTCTCCTGCTCAATCTGCCCAAAATTCAACACCGATGTTGTGAACGTCCAGCGATTGCTCCTACACTAAAGGTGCCAGCCCTGAAAGCTCTTGCTGGTCCTCATCTCCCACTGGTAACCTCTCAAACGAACCACAAACACTTGGCCTCCGAACTTGTTTAGCCTACTAAAACTTCCAACGTACACAGCCTCTCCTGCTCAATCTGCCCAAAATTCAACACCGATGTTGTGAACGTCCAGCGATTGCTCCTACACTAAAGGTGCCAGCCCTGAAAGCTCTTGCTGATCCTCATCTCCCACTGGTAACCTCTCAAACGAACCACAAACACTTGGCCTCTGAACTTGTTTAGCCTACTAAAACTTCCAACGTACACAGCCTCTCCTGCTCAATCTGCCCAAAATTCAACACCGATGTTGTGAACGTCCAGGGATTGCTCCTACACTAAAGGTGCCAGCCCTGAAAGCTCTTGCTGGTCCTCATCTCCCACTGGTAACCTCTCAAACGAACCACAAACACTTGGCCTCTGAACTTGTTTAGCCTACTAAAACTTCCAACGTACACAGCCTCTCCTGCTCAATCTGGCCAGAGCTCAACACCGAAATTGCGAACGTCCAGCGATTGCTCCTACACTAAAGGTGCCAGCCCTGAAAGCTCTTGCTGGTCCTCATCTCCCACTGGTAACCTCTCAAACGAACCACAAACACTTGGCCTCTGAACTTGTTTAGCCTACTAAAACTTCCAACGTACACAGCCTCTCCTGCTCAATCTGGCCAGAGCTCAACACTGAAATTGCGAACGTCCAGGGATTGCTCCTACACTAAAGGTGCCAGCCCTGAAAGCTCTTGCTGGTCCTCATCTCCCACTGGTAACCTCTCAGACGAACCACAAACACTTGGGCTCTGAACTCGTTTAGCCTACTAAAACTTCCAACGTACACAGCCTCTCCTGCTCAATCTGCCCAAAATTCAACACCGATGTTGTGAACGTCCAGCGATTGCTCCTACACTAAAGGTGCCAGCCCTGAAAGCTCTTGCTGGTCCTCATCTCCCACTGGTAACCTCTCAAACGAACCACAAACACTTGGCCTCTGAACTTGTTTAGCCTACTAAAACTTCCAACGTACACTGCCTCTCCTGCTCAATCTGGCCAGAGCTCAACACCGAAATTGCGAACGTCCAGGGATTGCTCCTACACTAAAGGTGCCAGCCCTGAAAGCTCTTGCTGGTCCTCATCTCCCACTGGTAACCTCTCAAACGAACCACAAACACTTGGCCTCCGAACTTGTTTAGCCTACTAAAACTTCCAACGTACACTGCCTCTCCTGCTCAATCTGCCCAAAATTCAACACTGATGTTGTGAACGTCCAGGGATTGCTCCTACACTAAAGGTGCCAGCCCTGAAAGCTCTTGCTGGTCCTCATCTCCCACTGGTAACCTCTCAAACGAACCACAAACACTTGGCCTCTGAACTTGTTTAGCCTACTAAAACTTCCAACGTACACAGCCTCTCCTGCTCAATCTGGCCAAAATTCAACACCGATGTTGTGAACGTCCAGGGATTGCTCCTACACTAATGGTGCCAGCCCTGAAAGCTCTTGCTGGTCCTCATCTCCCACTGGTAACCTCTCAAACGAACCACAAACACTTGGCCTCTGAACTTCTTTAGCCTACTAAAACTTCCAACGTACACAGCCTCTCCTGCTCAATCTGGCCAAAATTCAACACCGAAACTGCGAACGTCCAGCGATTGCTCCTACACTAATGGTGCCAGCCCTGAAAGCTCTTGCTGGTCCTCATCTCCCACTGGTAACCTCTCAAACGAACCACAAACACTTGGCCTCTGAACTTGTTTAGCCTACTAAAACTTCCAACGTACACAGCCTCTCCTGCTCAATCTGCCCAAAATTCAACACTGATGTTGTGAACGTCCAGCGATTGCTCCTACACTAAAGGTGCCAGCCCTGAAAGCTCTTGCTGGTCCTCATCTCCCACTGGTAACCTCTCAAACGAACCACAAACACTTGGCCTCTGAACTTGTTTAGCCTACTAAAACTTCCAACGTACACAGCCTCTCCTGCTCAATCTGGCCAAAATTCAACACCGAAACTGCGAACGTCCAGCGATTGCTCCTACACTAATGGTGCCAGCCCTGAAAGCTCTTGCTGGTCCTCATCTCCCACTGGTAACCTCTCAAAGGAACCACAAACACTTGGCCTCTGAACTTGTTTAGCCTACTAAAACTTCCAACGTACACAGCCTCTCCTGCTCAATCTGGCCAGAGCTCAACACCGATGTTGTGAACGTCCAGGGATTGCTCCTACACTAAAGGTGCCAGCCCTGAAAGCTCTTGCTGTTCCTCATCTCCACTGGTAACCTCTCAAACGAACCACAAACACTTGGCCTCTGAACTTGTTTAGCCTACTAAAACTTCCAACGTACACTGCCTCTCCTGCTCAATCTGCCCAAAATTCAACACCGATGTTGTGAACGTCCAGGGATTGCTCCTACACTAAAGGTGCCAGCCCTGAAAGCTCTTGCTGGTCCTCATCTCCCACTGGTAACCTCTCAAACGAACCACAAACACTTGGCCTCTGAACTTGTTTAGCCTACTAAAACTTCCAACGTACACAGCCTCTCCTGCTCAATCTGCCCAAAATTCAACACCGATGTTGTGAACGTCCAGCGATTGCTCCTACACTAAAGGTGCCAGCCCTGAAAGCTCTTGCTGGTCCTCATCTCCCACTGGTAACCTCTCAAACGAACCACAAACACTTGGCCTCTGAACTTGTTTAGCCTACTAAAACTTCCAACGTACACAGCCTCTCCTGCTCAATCTGGCCAGAGCTCAACACCGAAATTGCGAACGTCCAGGGATTGCTCCTACACTAATGGTGCCAGCCCTGAAAGCTCTTGCTGGTCCTCATCTCCCACTGGTAACCTCTCAAACGAACCACAAACACTTGGCCTCTGAACTTGTTTAGCCTACTAAAACTTCCAACGTACACTGCCTCTCCTGCTCAATCTGCCCAAAATTCAACACCGAAACTGCGAACGTCCAGCGATCGCTCCTACACTAAAGGTGCCAGCCCTGAAAGCTCTTGCTGGTCCTCATCTCCCACTGGTAACCTCTCAAACGAACCACAAACACTTGGCCTCTGAACTTGTTTAGCCTACTAAAACTTCCAACGTACACAGCCTCTCCTGCTCAATCTGCCCAAAATTCAACACCGAAACTGCGAACGTCCAGCGATTGCTCCTACACTAATGGTGCCAGCCCTGAAAGCTCTTGCTGGTCCTCATCTCCCACTGGTAACATCTCAAACGAACCACAAACACTTGGCCTCTGAACTTGTTTAGCCTACTAAAACTTCCAACGTACACAGCCTCTCCTGCTCAATCTGCCCAAAATTCAACACCGATGTTGTGAACGTCCAGTGATTGCTCCTACACTAAAGGTGCCAGCCCTGAAAGCTCTTGCTGGTCCTCATCTCCCACTGGTAACCTCTCAAACGAACCACAAACACTTGGCCTCTGAACTTGTTTAGCCTACTAAAACTTCCAACGTACACTGCCTCTCCTGCTCAATCTGCCCAAAATTCAACACTGATGTTGTGAACGTCCAGGGATTGCTCCTACACTAAAGGTGCCAGCCCTGAAAGCTCTTGCTGGTCCTCATCTCCCACTGGTAACCTCTCAAACGAACCACAAACACTTGGCCTCTGAACTTGTTTAGCCTACTAAAACTTCCAACGTACACAGCCTCTCCTGCTCAATCTGGCCAAAATTCAACACCGATGTTGTGAACGTCCAGGGATTGCTCCTACACTAATGGTGCCAGCCCTGAAAGCTCTTGCTGGTCCTCATCTCCCACTGGTAACTCTCAAACGAACCACAAACACTTGGCCTCTGAACTTGTTTAGCCTACTAAAACTTCCAACGTACACTGCCTCTCCTGCTCAATCTGGCCAGAGCTCAACACCGAAATTGCGAACGTCCAGCAATTGCTCCTACACTAAAGGTGCCAGCCCTGAAAGCTCTTGCTGGTCCTCATCTCCCACTGGTAACCTCTCAAACGAACCACAAACACTTGGCCTCTGAACTTGTTTAGCCTACTAAAACTTCCAACGTACACAGCCTCTCCTGCTCAATCTGCCCAAAATTCAACACCGATGTTGTGAACGTCCAGGGATTGCTCCTACACTAAAGGTGCCAGCCCTGAAAGCTCTTGCTGGTCCTCATCTCCCACTGGTAACCTCTCAAACGAACACAAACACTTGGCCTCCGAACTTGTTTAGCCTACTAAAACTTCCAACGTACACAGCCTCTCCTGCTCAATCTGCCCAAAATTCAACACCGATGTTGTGAACGTCCAGCGATTGCTCCTACACTAATGGTGCCAGCCCTGAAAGCTCTTGCTGATCCTCATCTCCCACTGGTAACCTCTCAAACGAACCACAAACACTTGGCCTCTGAACTTGTTTAGCCTACTAAAACTTCCAACGTACACAGCCTCTCCTGCTCAATCTGCCCAAAATTCAACACCGATGTTGTGAACGTCCAGGGATTGCTCCTACACTAAAGGTGCCAGCCCTGAAAGCTCTTGCTGGTCCTCATCTCCCACTGGTAACCTCTCAAACGAACCACAAACACTTGGCCTCCGAACTTGTTTAGCCTACTAAAACTTCCAACGGACACAGCCTCTCCTGCTCAATCTGGCCAGAGCTCAACACCGAAATTGCGAACGTCCAGTGATTGCTCCTACACTAAAGGTGCCAGCCCTGAAAGCTCTTGCTGGTCGTCATCTCCCACTGGTAACCTCTCAAACGAACCACAAACACTTGGCCTCTGAACTTGTTTAGCCTACTAAAACTTCCAACGTACACAGGCCTCTCCTGCTCAATCTGGCCAGAGCTCAACACCGAAATTGCGAACGTCCAGGGATTGCTCCTACACTAAAGGTGCCAGCCCTGAAAGCTCTTGCTGGTCCTCATCTCCCACTGGTAACCTCTCAGATGAACCACAAACACTTGGGCTCTGAACTCGTTTAGCCTACTAAAACTTCCAACGTACACAGCCTCTCCTGCTCAATCTGCCCAAAATTCAACACCGATGTTGTGAACGTCCAGCGATTGCTCCTACACTAAAGGTGCCAGCCCTGAAAGCTCTTGCTGGTCCTCATCTCCCACTGGTAACCTCTCAAACGAACCACAAACACTTGGCCTCTGAACTTGTTTAGCCTACTAAAACTTCCAACGTACACTGCCTCTCCTGCTCAATCTGGCCAGAGCTCAACACCGAAATTGCGAACGTCCAGCGATTGCTCCTACACTAAAGGTGCCAGCCCTGAAAGCTCTTGCTGGTCCTCATCTCCCACTGGTAACCTCTCAAACGAACCACAAACACTTGGCCTCCGAACTTGTTTAGCCTACTAAAACTTCCAACGTACACTGCCTCTCCTGCTCAATCTGGCCAGAGCTCAACACCGAAATTGCGAACGTCCAGCAATTGCTCCTACACTAAAGGTGCCAGCCCTGAAAGCTCTTGCTGGTCCTCATCTCCCACTGGTAACCTCTCAAACGAACCACAAACACTTGGCCTCTGAACTTGTTTAGCCTACTAAAACTTCCAACGTACACAGCCTCTCCTGCTGAATCTGCCCAAAATTCAACACCGAAATTGTGAACGTCCCGCAATTGCTCCTACACTAAAGGTGCCAGCCCTGAAAGCTCTTGCTGGTCCTCATCTCCCACTGGAAACCTCTCAAACGAACCACAAACACTTGGCCTCTGAACTTCTTTAGCCTACTAAAACTTCCAACGTACACAGCCTCTCCTGCTCAATCTGCCCAAAATTCAACACCGATGTTGTGAACGTCCAGGGATTGCTCCTACACTAAAGGTGCCAGCCCTGAAAGCTCTTGCTGGTCCTCATCTCCCACTGGTAACCTCTCAAACGAACCACAAACACTTGGCCTCTGAACTTGTTTAGCCTACTAAAACTTCCAACGTACACAGCCTCTCCTGCTCAATCTGCCCAAAATTCAACACCGATGTTGTGAACGTCCAGCGATTGCTCCTACACTAAAGGTGCCAGCCCTGAAAGCTCTTGCTGGTCCTCATCTCCCACTGGTAACCTCTCAAACGAACCACAAACACTTGGCCTCTGAACTTGTTTAGCCTACTAAAACTTCCAACGTACACAGCCTCTCCTGCTCAACCTGGCCAGAGCTCAGCTCCGAAATTGCGAACGTCCAGGGATTGCTCCTACACTAAAGGTGCCAGCCCTGAAAGCTCTTGCTGGTCCTCATCTCCCACTGGTAACCTCTCAAACGAACCACAAACACTTGGCCTCTGAACTTGTTTAGCCTACTAAAACTTCCAACGTACACAGCCTCTCCTGCTCAATCTGGCCAGAGCTCAGCTCCGAAATTGCGAACGTCCAGGGATTGCTCCTACACTAAAGGTGCCAGCCCTGAAAGCTCTTGCTGGTCCTCATCTCCCACTGGTAACCTCTCAAACGAACCACAAACACTTGGCCTCCCGAACTTCTTTAGCCTACTAAAACTTCCAACGTACACAGCCTCTCCTGCTCAATCTGGCCAGAGCTCAGCTCCGAAATTGCGAACGTCCAGCGATTGCTCCTACACTAAAGGTGCCAGCCCTGAAAGCTCTTGCTGGTCCTCATCTCCCACTGGAAACCTCTCAAACGAACCACAAACACTTGGCCTCTGAACTTCTTTAGCCTACTAAAACTTCCAACGTACACAGCCTCTCCTGCTCAATCTGCCCAAAATTCAACACCGATGTTGTGAACGTCCAGCGATTGCTCCTACACTAAAGGTGCCAGCCCTGAAAGCTCTTGCTGGTCCTCATCTCCCACTGGTAACCTCTCAAACGAACCACAAACACTTGGCCTCTGAACTTGTTTAGCCTACTAAAACTTCCAACGTACACAGCCTCTCCTGCTCAATCTGCCCAAAATTCAACACCGAAACTGCGAACGTCCAGGGATTGCTCCTACACTAAAGGTGCCAGCCCTGAAAGCTCTTGCTGGTCCTCATCTCCCACTGGTAACCTCTCAAACGAACCACAAACACTTGGCCTCTGAACTTGTTTAGCCTACTAAAACTTCCAACGTACACTGCCTCTCCTGCTCAATCTGGCCAGAGCTCAGCTCCGAAATTGCGAACGTCCAGCGATTGCTCCTACAGTAAAGGTGCCAGCCCTGAAAGCTCTTGCTGGTCCTCATCTCCCACTGGAAACCTCTCAAACGAACCACAAACACTTGGCCTCTGAACTTGTTTAGCCTACTAAAACTTCCAACGTACACAGCCTCTCCTGCTCAATCTGCCCAAAATTCAACACCGATGTTGTGAACGTCCAGGGATTGCTCCTACACTAAAGGTGCCAGCCCTGAAAGCTCTTGCTGGTCCTCATCTCCCACTGGTAACCTCTCAAACGAACCACAAACACTTGGCCTCTGAACTTGTTTAGCCTACTAAAACTTCCAACGTACACAGCCTCTCCTGCTCAATCTGCCCAAAATTCAACACCGATGTTGTGAACGTCCAGCGATTGCTCCTACACTAATGGTGCCAGCCCTGAAAGCTCTTGCTGATCCTCATCTCCCACTGGTAACCTCTCAAACGAACCACAAACACTTGGCCTCTGAACTTGTTTAGCCTACTAAAACTTCCAACGTACACAGCCTCTCCTGCTCAATCTGCCCAAAATTCAACACCGATGTTGTGAACGTCCAGCGATTGCTCCTACACTAAAGGTGCCAGCCCTGAAAGCTCTTGCTGGTCCTCATCTCCCACTGGTAACCTCTCAAACGAACCACAAACACTTGGCCTCTGAACTTGTTTAGCCTACTAAAACTTCCAACGTACACAGCCTCTCCTGCTCAATCTGGCCAGAGCTCAACACCGAAATTGCGAACGTCCAGTGATTGCTCCTACACTAAAGGTGCCAGCCCTGAAAGCTCTTGCTGGTCCTCATCTCCCACTGGTAACCTCTCAAACGAACCACAAACACTTGGCCTCTGAACTTGTTTAGCCTACTAAAACTTCCAACGTACACAGCCTCTCCTGCTCAATCTGGCCAGAGCTCAACACCGAAATTGCGAACGTCCAGGGATTGCTCCTACACTAAAGGTGCCAGCCCTGAAAGCTCTTGCTGGTCCTCATCTCCCACTGGTAACCTCTCAGACGAACCACAAACACTTGGGCTCTGAACTTGTTTAGCCTACTAAAACTTCCAACGTACACAGCCTCTCCTGCTCAATCTGCCCAAAATTCAACACCGATGTTGTGAACGTCCAGCGATTGCTCCTACACTAAAGGTGCCAGCCCTGAAAGCTCTTGCTGGTCCTCATCTCCCACTGGTAACCTCTCAAACGAACCACAAACACTTGGCCTCTGAACTTGTTTAGCCTACTAAAACTTCCAACGTACACTGCCTCTCCTGCTCAATCTGGCCAGAGCTCAACACCGAAATTGCGAACGTCCAGGGATTGCTCCTACACTAAAGGTGCCAGCCCTGAAAGCTCTTGCTGGTCCTCATCTCCCACTGGTAACCTCTCAAACGAACCACAAACACTTGGCCTCCGAACTTGTTTAGCCTACTAAAACTTCCAACGTACACTGCCTCTCCTGCTCAATCTGCCCAAAATTCAACACTGATGTTGTGAACGTCCAGGGATTGCTCCTACACTAAAGGTGCCAGCCCTGAAAGCTCTTGCTGGTCCTCATCTCCCACTGGTAACCTCTCAAACGAACCACAAACACTTGGCCTCTGAACTTGTTTAGCCTACTAAAACTTCCAACGTACACAGCCTCTCCTGCTCAATCTGCCCAAAATTCAACACCGATGTTGTGAACGTCCAGGGATTGCTCCTACACTAAAGGTGCCAGCCCTGAAAGCTCTTGCTGGTCCTCATCTCCCACTGGTAACCTCTCAAACGAACCACAAACACTTGGCCTCTGAACTTCTTTAGCCTACTAAAACTTCCAACGTACACAGCCTCTCCTGCTCAATCTGCCCAAAATTCAACACCGATGTTGTGAACGTCCAGCGATTGCTCCTACACTAAAGGTGCCAGCCCTGAAAGCTCTTGCTGGTCCTCATCTCCCACTGGTAACCTCTCAAACGAACCACAAACACTTGGCCTCTGAACTTGTTTAGCCTACTAAAACTTCCAACGTACACAGCCTCTCCTGCTCAATCTGCCCAAAATTCAACACCGATGTTGTGAACGTCCAGGGATTGCTCCTACACTAAAGGTGCCAGCCCTGAAAGCTCTTGCTGGTCCTCATCTCCCACTGGTAACCTCTCAAACGAACCACAAACACTTGGCCTCTGAACTTGTTTAGCCTACTAAAACTTCCAACGTACACAGCCTCTCCTGCTCAATCTGGCCAGAGCTCAACACCGAAATTGCGAACGTCCAGCGATTGCTCCTACACTAATGGTGCCAGCCCTGAAAGCTCTTGCTGGTCCTCATCTCCCACTGGTAACCTCTCAAACGAACCACAAACACTTGGCCTCTGAACTTGTTTAGCCTACTAAAACTTCCAACGTACACAGACTCTCCTGCTCAACCTGGCCAGAGCTCAGCTCCGAAATTGCGAACGTCCAGTGATTGCTCCTACACTAAAGGTGCCAGCCCTGAAAGCTCTTGCTGGTCCTCATCTCCCACTGGTAACCTCTCAAACGAACCACAAACACTTGGCCTCTGAACTTGTTTAGCCTACTAAAACTTCCAACGTACACAGCCTCTCCTGCTCAATCTGGCCAGAGCTCAACACCGAAATTGCGAACGTCCAGGGATTGCTCCTACACTAAAGGTGCCAGCCCTGAAAGCTCTTGCTGGTCCTCATCTCCCACTGGTAACCTCTCAGACGAACCACAAACACTTGGGCTCTGAACTCGTTTAGCCTACTAAAACTTCCAACGTACACAGCCTCTCCTGCTCAATCTGCCCAAAATTCAACACCGATGTTGTGAACGTCCAGCGATTGCTCCTACACTAAAGGTGCCAGCCCTGAAAGCTCTTGCTGGTCCTCATCTCCCACTGGTAACCTCTCAAACGAACCACAAACACTTGGCCTCTGAACTTGTTTAGCCTACTAAAACTTCCAACGTACACAGCCTCTCCTGCTCAATCTGGCCAGAGCTCAACACCGAAATTGTGAACGTCCAGCGATTGCTCCTACACTAAAGGTGCCAGCCCTGAAAGCTCTTGCTGGTCCTCATCTCCCACTGGTAACCTCTCAAACGAACCACAAACACTTGGCCTCTGAACTTGTTTAGCCTACTAAAACTTCCAACGTACACAGCCTCTCCTGCTCAATCTGGCCGGAGCTCAACACCGAAATTGCGAACGTCCAGCGATTGCTCCTACACTAAAGGTGCCAGCCCTGAAAGATCTTGCTGGTCCTCATCTCCCACTGGTAACCTCTCAAACGAACCACAAACACTTGGCCTCTGAACTTGTTTAGCCTACTAAAACTTCCAATGTACACAGCCTCTCCTGCTCAATCTGGCCAGAGCTCAACACCGAAATTGCGAACGTCCAGCAATTGCTCCTACACTAAAGGTGCCAGCCCTGAAAGCTCTTGCTGGTCCTCATCTCCCACTGGTAACCTCTCAAACGAACCACAAACACTTGGCCTCTGAACTTGTTTAGCCTACTAAAACTTCCAACGTACACTGCCTCTCCTGCTCAATCTGGCCAGAGCTCAACACCGAAATTGCGAACGTCCAGCGATTGCTCCTACACTAAAGGTGCCAGCCCTGAAAGCTCTTGCTGGTCCTCATCTCCCACTGGTAACCTCTCAAACGAACCACAAACACTTGGCCTCTGAACTCGTTTAGCCTACTAAAACTTCCAACGTACACAGCCTCTCCTGCTCAATCTGCCCAAAATTCAACACCGATGTTGTGAACGTCCAGGGATTGCTCCTACACTAAAGGTGCCAGCCCTGAAAGCTCTTGCTGGTCCTCATCTCCCACTGGTAACCTCTCAAACGAACCACAAACACTTGGCCTCTGAACTTGTTTAGCCTACTAAAACTTCCAACGTACACTGCCTCTCCTGCTCAATCTGGCCAGAGCTCAACACCGAAATTGCGAACGTCCAGCGATTGCTCCTACACTAAAGGTGCCAGCCCTGAAAGATCTTGCTGGTCCTCATCTCCCACTGGTAACCTCTCAAACGAACCACAAACACTTGGGCTCTGAACTCGTTTAGCCTACTAAAACTTCCAACGTACACAGCCTCTCCTGCTCAATCTGCCCAAAATTCAACACCGATGTTGTGAACGTCCAGGGATTGCTCCTACACTAAAGGTGCCAGCCCTGAAAGCTCTTGCTGGTCCTCATCTCCCACTGGTAACCTCTCAAACGAACCACAAACACTTGGCCTCTGAACTTGTTTAGCCTACTAAAACTTCCAACGTACACTGCCTCTCCTGCTCAATCTGCCCAAAATTCAACACCGAAATTGCGAACGTCCAGGGATTGCTCCTACACTAAAGGTGCCAGCCCTGAAAGCTCTTGCTGGTCCTCATCTCCCACTGGTAACCTCTCAAACGAACCACAAACACTTGGCCTCTGAACTTGTTTAGCCTACTAAAACTTCCAACGTACACAGCCTCTCCTGCTCAATCTGGCCAAAATTCAACACCGAAATTGCGAACGTCCAGCGATTGCTCCTACACTAATGGTGCCAGCCCTGAAAGCTCTTGCTGGTCCTCATCTCCCACTGGTAACCTCTCAAACGAACCACAAACACTTGGCCTCTGAACTTGTTTAGCCTACTAAAACTTCCAACGTACACAGCCTCTCCTGCTCAATCTGGCCAGAGCTCAACACCAAAATTGCGAACGTCCAGCGATTGCTCCTACACTAAAGGTGCCAGCCCTGAAAGCTCTTGCTGGTCCTCATCTCCCACTGGTAACCTCTCAAACGAACCACAAACACTTGGCCTCTGAACTTGTTTAGCCTACTAAAACTTCCAACGTACACAGCCTCTCCTGCTCAATCTGGCCACAGATCAACATCGAAATTGCGAACATCCAGCGATTGCTCCTACACTAAAGGTGCCAGCCCTGAAAGCTCTTGCTGGTCCTCATCTCCCACTGGTAACCTCTCAAACGAACCACAAACACTTGGCCTCTGAACTTGTTTAGCCTACTAAAACTTCCAACGTACACAGCCTCTCCTGCTCAATCTGCCCAAAATTCAACACTGATGTTGTGAACGTCCAGGGATTGCTCCTACACTAAAGGTGCCAGCCCTGAAAGCTCTTGCTGGTCCTCATCTCCCACTGGTAACCTCTCAAACGAACCACAAACACTTGGGCTCTGAACTTGTTTAGCCTACTAAAACTTCCAACGTACACAGCCTCTCCTGCTCAATCTGCCCAAAATTCAACACCGATGTTGTGAACGTCCAGGGATTGCTCCTACACTAATGGTGCCAGCCCTGAAAGCTCTTGCTGGTCCTCATCTCCCACTGGTAACCTCTCAAACGAACCACAAACACTTGGCCTCTGAACTTCTTTAGCCTACTAAAACTTCCAACGTACACAGCCTCTCCTGCTCAATCTGGCCAGAGCTCAGCTCCGAAATTGCGAACGTCCAGCGATTGCTCCTACACTAAAGGTGCCAGCCCTGAAAGCTCTTGCTGGTCCTATCTCCCACTGGAAACCTCTCAAACGAACCACAAACACTTGGCCTCTGAACTTGTTTAGCCTACTAAAACTTCCAACGTACACAGCCTCTCCTGCTCAATCTGCCCAAAATTCAACACCGATGTTGTGAACGTCCAGGGATTGCTCCTACACTAAAGGTGCCAGCCCTGAAAGCTCTTGCTGGTCCTCATCTCCCACTGGTAACCTCTCAAACGAACCACAAACACTTGGCCTCTGAACTTGTTTAGCCTACTAAAACTTCCAACGTACACAGCCTCTCCTGCTCAATCTGCCAAAATTCAACACCGATGTTGTGAACGTCCAGCGATTGCTCCTACACTAATGGTGCCAACCGTGAAAGCTCTTGCTGATCCTCATCTCCCACTGGTAACCTCTCAAACGAACCACAAACACTTGGCCTCTGAACTTGTTTAGCCTACTAAAACTTCCAACGGACACAGCCTCTCCTGCTCAATCTGCCCAAAATTCAACACCGATGTTGTGAACGTCCAGGGATTGCTCCTACACTAAAGGTGCCAGCCCTGAAAGCTCTTGCTGGTCCTCATCTCCCACTGGTAACCTCTCAAACGAACCACAAACACTTGGCCTCTGAACTTGTTTAGCCTACTAAAACTTCCAACGTACACAGCCTCTCCTGCTCAATCTGGCCAGAGCTCAACACCGAAATTGCGAACGTCCAGCGATTGCTCCTACACTAATGATGCCAGCCCTGAAAGCTCTTGCTGGTCCTCATCTCCCACTGGTAACCTCTCAAACGAACCACAAACACTTGGCCTCTGAACTTCTTTAGCCTACTAAAACTTCCAACGTACACAGCCTCTCCTGCTCAATCTGGCCAGAGCTCAACACCGAAATTGCGAACGTCCAGCGATTGCTCCTACACTAAAGGTGCCAGCCCTGAAAGCTCTTGCTGGTCCTCATCTCCCACTGGTAACCTCTCAGACGAACCACAAACACTTGGCCTCTGAACTTGTTTAGCCTACTAAAACTTCCAACGTACACAGCCTCTCCTGCTCAATCTGCCCAAAATTCAACACCGATGTTGTGAACGTCCAGCGATTGCTCCTACACTAAGGTGCCAGCCCTGAAAGCTCTTGCTGGTCCTCATCTCCCACTGGTAACCTCTCAAACGAACCACAAACACTTGGCCTCTGAACTTGTTTAGCCTACTAAAACTTCCAACGTACACTGCCTCTCCTGCTCAATCTGGCCAGAGCTCAACACCGAAATTGCGAACGTCCAGGGATTGCTCCTACACTAAAGGTGCCAGCCCTGAAAGGTCTTGCTGGTCCTCATCTCCCACTGGTAACCTCTCAAACGAACCACAAACACTTGGCCTCCGAACTTGTTTAGCCTACTAAAACTTCCAACGTACACAGCCTCTCCTGCTCAATCTGGCCAGAGCTCAACACCGAAATTGTGAACGTCCAGCGATTGCTCCTACACTAAAGGTGCCAGCCCTGAAAGCTCTTGCTGGTCCTCATCTCCCACTGGTAACCTCTCAAACGAACCACAAACACTTGGCCTCTGAACTTGTTTAGCCTACTAAAACTTCCAACGTACACAGCCTCTCCTGCTCAATCTGCCCAAAATTCAACACTGATGTTGTGAACGTCCAGGGATTGCTCCTACACTAAAGGTGCCAGCCCTGAAAGCTCTTGCTGGTCCTCATCTCCCACTGGTAACCTCTCAAACGAACCACAAACACTTGGCCTCTGAACTTGTTTAGCCTACTAAAACTTCCAATGTACACAGCCTCTCCTGCTCAATCTGGCCAGAGCTCAACACCGAAATTGCGAACGTCCAGTGATTGCTCCTACACTAAAGGTGCCAGCCCTGAAAGCTCTTGCTGGTCCTCATCTCCCACTGGTAACCTCTCAAACGAACCACAAACACTTGGCCTCTGAACTTGTTTAGCCTACTAAAACTTCCAACGTACACAGCCTCTCCTGCTCAATCTGGCCAGAGCTCAACACCGAAATTGCGAACGTCCAGCGATTGCTCCTACACTAAAGGTGCCAGCCCTGAAAGCTCTTGCTGGTCCTCATCTCCCACTGGTAACCTCTCAAACGAACCACAAACACTTGGGCTCTGAACTCGTTTAGCCTACTAAAACTTCCAACGTACACAGCCTCTCCTGCTCAATCTGCCCAAAATTCAACACCGATGTTGTGAACGTCCAGGGATTGCTCCTACACTAAAGGTGCCAGCCCTGAAAGCTCCTGCTGGTCCTCATCTCCCACTGGTAACCTCTCAAACGAACCACAAACACTTGGCCTCTGAACTTGTTTAGCCTACTAAAACTTCCAACGTACACTGCCTCTCCTGCTCAATCTCGCCAGAGCTCAACACCGAAATTGCGAACGTCCAGCGATTGCTCCTACACTAAAGGTGCCAGCCCTGAAAGCTCTTGCTGGTCCTCATCTCCCACTGGTAACCTCTCAAACGAACAACAAACACTTGGCCTCTGAACTTGTTTAGCCTACTAAAACTTCCAACGTACACAGCCTCTCCTGCTCAATCTGGCCAGAGCTCAACACCGAAATTGCGAACGTCCAGGGATTGCTCCTACACTAAAGGTGCCAGCCCTGAAAGCTCTTGCTGGTCCTCATCTCCCACTGGTAACCTCTCAAACGAACCACAAACACTTGGCCTCTGAACTTGTTTAGCCTACTAAAACTTCCAACGTACACAGCCTCTCCTGCTCAATCTGGCCAGAGCTCAGCTCCGAAATTGCGAACGTCCAGTGATTGCTCCTACACTAAAGGTGCCAGCCCTGAAAGCTCTTGCTGGTCCTCATCTCCCACTGGTAATCTCTCAAACGAACCACAAACACTTGGCCTCTGAACTTGTTTAGCCTACTAAAACTTCCAACGTACACTGCCTCTCCTGCTCAATCTGGCCAGAGCTCAACACCGAAACTGCGAACGTCCAGCGATTGCTCCTACACTAAAGGTGCCAGCCCTGAAAGCTCTTGCTGGTCCTCATCTCCCACTGGTAACCTCTCAAACGAACCACAAACACTTGGCCTCTGAACTTGTTTAGCCTACTAAAACTTCCAACGTACACAGCCTCTCCTGCTCAATCTGCCCAAAATTCAACACTGATGTTGTGAACGTCCAGCGATTGCTCCTACACTAAAGGTGCCAGCCCTGAAAGCTCTTGCTGGTCCTCATCTCCCACTGGTAACCTCTCAAACGAACCACAAACACTTGGCCTCTGAACTTGTTTAGCCTACTAAAACTTCCAACGTACACAGCCTCTCCTGCTCAATCTGCCAAAATTCAACACTGATGTTGTGAACGTCCAGCGATTGCTCCTACACTAAAGGTGCCAACCGTGAAAGCTCTTGCTGATCCTCATCTCCCACTGGTAACCTCTCAAACGAACCACAAACACTTGGCCTCTGAACTTGTTTAGCCTACTAAAACTTCCAACGTACACAGCCTCTCCTGCTCAATCTGCCCAAAATTCAACACCGATGTTGTGAACGTCCAGGGATTGCTCCTACACTAAAGGTGCCAGCCCTGAAAGCTCTTGCTGGTCCTCATCTCCCACTGGTAACCTCTCAAACGAACCACAAACACTTGGCCTCTGAACTTGTTTAGCCTACTAAAACTTCCAACGTACACAGCCTCTCCTGCTCAACCTGGCCAGAGCTCAGCTCCGAAATTGCGAACGTCCAGTGATTGCTCCTACACTAAAGGTGCCAGCCCTGAAAGCTCTTGCTGGTCCTCATCTCCCACTGGTAACCTCTCAAACGAACCACAAACACTTGGCCTCTGAACTTGTTTAGCCTACTAAAACTTCCAACGTACACTGCCTCTCCTGCTCAATCTGGCCAGAGCTCAACACCGAAATTGTGAACGTCCAGCGATTGCTCCTACACTAAAGGTGCCAGCCCTGAAAGCTCTTGCTGGTCCTCATCTCCCACTGGTAACCTCTCAAACGAACCACAAACACTTGGCCTCTGAACTTGTTTAGCCTACTAAAACTTCCAACGTACACAGCCTCTCCTGCTCAATCTGGCCAAAATTCAACACCGATGTGCGAACGTCCAGCGATTGCTCCTACACTAATGGTGCCAGTCCTGAAAGCTCTTGCTGGTCCTCATCTCCCACTGGTAACCTCTCAAACGAACCACAAACACTTGGCCTCTGAACTTGTTTAGCCTACTAAAACTTCCAACGTACACTGCCTCTCCTGCTCAATCTGGCCAGAGCTCAACACCGAAATTGCGAACGTCCAGCGATTGCTCCTACACTAAAGGTGCCAGCCCTGAAAGCTCTTGCTGGTCCTCATCTCCCACTGGTAACCTCTCAAACGAACCACAAACACTTGGCCTCTGAACTTGTTTAGCCTACTAAAACTTCCAACGTACACAGCCTCTCCTGCTCAATCTGGCCAGAGCTCAACACCGAAATTGCGAACGTCCAGCAATTCCTCCTACACTAAAGGTGCCAGCCCTGAAAGATCTTGCTGGTCCTCATCTCCCACTGGTAACCTCTCAAACGAACCACAAACACTTGGCCTCTGAACTTGTTTAGCCTACTAAAACTTCCAACGTACACAGCCTCTCCTGCTCAATCTGGCCACAGATCAACATCGAAATTGCGAACATCCAGCGATTGCTCCTACACTAAAGGTGCCAGCCCTGAAAGCTCTTGCTGGTCCTCATCTCCCACTGGTAACCTCTCAAACGAACCACAAACACTTGGCCTCTGAACTTGTTTAGCCTACTAAAACTTCCAACGTACACAGCCTCTCCTGCTCAATCTGCCCAAAATTCAACACCGATGTTGTGAACGTCCAGCGATTGCTCCTACACTAATGGTGCCAACCCTGAAAGCTCTTGCTGGTCCTCATCTCCCACTGGTAACCTCTCAAACGAACCACAAACACTTGGCCTCTGAACTTGTTTAGCCTACTAAAACTTCCAACGTACACAGCCTCTCCTGCTCAATCTGGCCAGAGCTCAACACCGATGTTGTGAACGTCCAGGGATTGCTCCTACACTAAAGGTGCCAGCCCTGAAAGCTCTTGCTGGTCCTCATCTCCCACTGGTAACCTCTCAAACGAACCACAAACACTTGGCCTCTGAACTTGTTTAGCCTACTAAAACTTCCAACGTACACTGCCTCTCCTGCTCAATCTGGCCAGAGCTCAACACCGAAATTGCGAACGTCCAGCGATTGCTCCTACACTAAAGGTGCCAGCCCTGAAAGCTCTTGCTGGTCCTCATCTCCCACTGGTAACCTCTCAAACGAACCACAAACACTTGGCCTCTGAACTTGTTTAGCCTACTAAAACTTCCAACGTACACTGCCTCTCCTGCTCAATCTGGCCAGAGCTCAACACCGAAATTGCGAACGTCCAGGGATTGCTCCTACACTAAAGGTGCCAGCCCTGAAAGCTCTTGCTGGTCCTCATCTCCCACTGGTAACCTCTCAAACGAACCACAAACACTTGGCCTCCGAACTTGTTTAGCCTACTAAAACTTCCAACGTACACAGCCTCTCCTGCTCAATCTGCCCAAAATTCAACACCGATGTTGTGAACGTCCAGGGATTGCTCCTACACTAAAGGTGCCAGCCCTGAAAGCTCTTGCTGGTCCTCATCTCCCACTGGTAACCTCTCAAAAGAACCACAAACACTTGGCCTCTGAACTTGTTTAGCCTACTAAAACTTCCAACGTACACAGCCTCTCCTGCTCAATCTGCCCAAAATTGAACACCGAAACTGCGAACATCCAGCGATTTCTCCTACACTAATGGTGCCAGCCCTGAAAGCTCTTGCTGGTCCTCATCTTCCACTGGTAACCTCTCAAACGAACCACAAACACTTGGCCTCTGAACTTGTTTAGCCTACTAAAACTTCCAACGTACACAGCCTCTCCTGCTCAATCTGCCCAAAATTCAACACCGATGTTGTGAACGTCCAGCGATTGCACCTACACTAATGGTGCCAACCCTGAAAGCTCTTGCTGGTCCTCATCTCCACTGGTAACCTCTCAAACGAACCACAAACACTTGGCCTCTGAACTTGTTTAGCCTACTAAAACTTCCAACGTACACTGCCTCTCCTGCTCAATCTGGCCAAAATTCAACACCGAAATTGCAAACGTCCAGGGATTGCTCCTAAACTAAAGGTGCCAGCCCTGAAAGCTCTTGCTGGTCCTCATCTCCCACTGGTAACCTCTCAAACGAACCACAAACACTTGGCCTCTGAACTTGTTTAGCCTACTAAAACTTCCAACGTACACAGCCTCTCCTGCTCAATCTGGCCAGAGCTCAACACCGAAATTGCGAACGTCCAGCGATTGCTCCTACACTAAAGGTGCCAGCCCTGAAAGCTCTTGCTGGTCCTCATCTCCCACTGGTAACCTCTCAAACGAACCACAAACACTTGGCCTCTGAACTTGTTTAGCCTACTAAAACTTCCAACGTACACAGCCTCTCCTGCTCAATCTGCCCAAAATTCAACACCGATGATGTGAACGTCCAGGGATTGTTCCTACACTAAAGGTGCCAGCCCTGAAAGCTCTTGCTGGTCCTCATCTCCCACTGGTAACCTCTCAAACGAACCACAAACACTTGGCCTCTGAACTTGTTTAGCCTACTAAAACTTCCAACGTACACAGCCTCTCCTGCTCAATCTGGCCAAAATTCAACACCGAAACTGCGAACGTCCAGCGATTTCTCCTACACTAATGGTGCCAGCCCTGAAAGCTCTTGCTGGTCCTCATCTCCCACTGGTAACCTCTCAAACGAACCACAAACACTTGGCCTCTGAACTTGTTTAGCCTACTAAAACTTCCAACGTACACAGCCTCTCCTGCTCAATCTGCCCAAAATTCAACACTGATGTTGTGAACGTCCAGCGATTGCTCCTACACTAAAGGTGCCAGCCCTGAAAGCTCTTGCTGATCCTCATCTCCCACTGGTAACCTCTCAAACGAACCACAAACACTTGGCCTCTGAACTTGTTTAGCCTACTAAAACTTCCAACGTACACAGCCTCTCCTGCTCAATCTGCCCAAAATTCAACACTGATGTTGTGAACGTCCAGCGATTGCTCCTACACTAAAGGTGCCAACCGTGAAAGCTCTTGCTGATCCTCATCTCCCACTGGTAACCTCTCAAACGAACCACAAACACTTGGCCTCTGAACTTGTTTAGCCTACTAAAACTTCCAACGTACACAGCCTCTCCTGCTCAATCTGCCCAAAATTCAACACCGATGTTGTGAACGTCCAGGGATTGCTCCTACACTAAAGGTGCCAGCCCTGAAAGCTCTTGCTGGTCCTCATCTCCCACTGGTAACCTCTCAAACGAACCACAAACACTTGGCCTCTGAACTTGTTTAGCCTACTAAAACTTCCAACGTACACAGCCTCTCCTGCTCAACCTGGCCAGAGCTCAGCTCCGAAATTGCGAACGTCCAGTGATTGCTCCTACACTAAAGGTGCCAGCCCTGAAAGCTCTTGCTGGTCCTCATCTCCCACTGGAAACCTCTCAAACGAACCACAAACACTTGGCCTCTGAACTTGTTTAGCCTACTAAAACTTCCAACGTACACTGCCTCTCCTGCTCAATCTGGCCAGAGCTCAACACCGAAATTGTGAACGTCCAGCGATTGCTCCTACACTAAAGGTGCCAGCCCTGAAAGCTCTTGCTGGTCCTCATCTCCCACTGGTAACCTCTCAAACGAACCACAAACACTTGGCCTCTGAACTTGTTTAGCCTACTAAAACTTCCAACGTACACAGCCTCTCCTGCTCAATCTGGCCAAAATTCAACACCGAAACTGCGAACGTCCAGCGATTGCTCCTACACTAATGGTGCCAGTCCTGAAAGCTCTTGCTGGTCCTCATCTCCCACTGGTAACCTCTCAAACGAACCACAAACACTTGGCCTCTGAACTTGTTTAGCCTACTAAAACTTCCAACGTACACTGCCTCTCCTGCTCAATCTGGCCAGAGCTCAACACCGAAATTGCGAACGTCCAGCGATTGCTCCTACACTAAAGGTGCCAGCCCTGAAAGCTCTTGCTGGTCCTCATCTCCCACTGGTAACCTCTCAAACGAACCACAAACACTTGGCCTCTGAACTTGTTTAGCCTACTAAAACTTCCAACGTACACAGCCTCTCCTGCTCAATCTGGCCAGAGCTCAACACCGAAATTGCGAACGTCCAGCAATTCCTCCTACACTAAAGGTGCCAGCCCTGAAAGATCTTGCTGGTCCTCATCTCCCACTGGTAACCTCTCAAACGAACCACAAACACTTGGCCTCTGAACTTGTTTAGCCTACTAAAACTTCCAACGTACACAGCCTCTCCTGCTCAATCTGCCCAAAATTCAACACCGATGTTGTGAACGTCCAGCGATTGCTCCTACACTAATGGTGCCAACCCTGAAAGCTCTTGCTGGTCCTCATCTCCCACTGGTAACCTCTCAAACGAACCACAAACACTTGGCCTCTGAACTTGTTTAGCCTACTAAAACTTCCAACGTACACAGCCTCTCCTGCTCAATCTGGCCAGAGCTCAACACCGATGTTGTGAACGTCCAGGGATTGCTCCTACACTAAAGGTGCCAGCCCTGAAAGCTCTTGCTGGTCCTCATCTCCCACTGGTAACCTCTCAAACGAACCACAAACACTTGGCCTCTGAACTTGTTTAGCCTACTAAAACTTCCAACGTACACTGCCTCTCCTGCTCAATCTGGCCAGAGCTCAACACCGAAATTGCGAACGTCCAGCGATTGCTCCTACACTAAAGGTGCCAGCCCTGAAAGCTCTTGCTGGTCCTCATCTCCCACTGGTAACCTCTCAAACGAACCACAAACACTTGGCCTCTGAACTTGTTTAGCCTACTAAAACTTCCAACGTACACTGCCTCTCCTGCTCAATCTGGCCAGAGCTCAACACCGAAATTGCGAACGTCCAGCGATTGCTCCTACACTAAAGGTGCCAGCCCTGAAAGCTCTTGCTGGTCCTCATCTCCCACTGGTAACCTCTCAAACGAACCACAAACACTTGGCCTCCGAACTTGTTTAGCCTACTAAAACTTCCAACGTACACAGCCTCTCCTGCTCAATCTGCCCAAAATTCAACACCGATGTTGTGAACGTCCAGCGATTGCTCCTACACTAAAGGTGCCAGCCCTGAAAGCTCTTGCTGGTCCTCATCTCCCACTGGTAACCTCTCAAACGAACCACAAACACTTGGCCTCTGAACTTGTTTAGCCTACTAAAACTTCCAACGTACACAGCCTCTCCTGCTCAATCTGCCCAAAATTGAACACCGAAACTGCGAACGTCCAGCGATTTCTCCTACACTAATGGTGCCAGCCCTGAAAGCTCTTGCTGGTCCTCATCTTCCACTGGTAACCTCTCAAACGAACCACAAACACTTGGCCTCCGAACTTGTTTAGCCTACTAAAACTTCCAACGTACACAGCCTCTCCTGCTGAATCTGCCCAAAATTCAACACCGATGTTGTGAACGTCCAGTGATTGCTCCTACACTAAAGGTGCCAGCCCTGAAAGCTCTTGCTGGTCCTCATCTCCCACTGGTAACCTCTCAAACGAACCACAAACACTTGGCCTCTGAACTTGTTTAGCCTACTAAAACTTCCAACGTACACAGCCTCTCCTGCTCAATCTGCCCAAAATTCAACACCGAAACTGCGAACGTCCAGCGATTGCTCCTACACTAATGGTGCCAGCCCTGAAAGCTCTTGCTGGTCCTCATCTCCCACTGGTAACCTCTCAAACGAACCACAAACACTTGGCCTCTGAACTTGTTTAGCCTACTAAAACTTCCAACGTACACAGCCTCTCCTGCTCAACCTGGCTAGAGCTCAGCTCCGAAAATGCGAACGTCCAGCAATTGCTCCTACACTAAAGGTGCCAGCCCTGAAAGCTCTTGCTGGTCCTCATCTCCCACTGGTAACCTCTCAAACGAACCACAAACACTTGGCCTCTGAACTTGTTTAGCCTACTAAAACTTCCAACGTACACTGCCTCTCCTGCTCAATCTAGCCAGAGCTCAACACCGAAATTGCGAACGTCCAGCGATTGCTCCTACACTAAAGGTGCCAGCCCTGAAAGCTCTTGCTGGTCCTCATCTCCCACTGGTAACCTCTCAAACGAACCACAAACACTTGGCCTCTGAACTTGTTTAGCCTACTAAAACTTCCAACGTACACAGCCTCTCCTGCTCAATCTGCCCAAAATTCAACACCGATGTTGTGAACGTCCAGGGATTGCTCCTACACTAAAGGTGCCAGCCCTGAAAGCTCTTGCTGGTCCTCATCTCCCACTGGTAACCTCTCAAACGAACCACAAACACTTGGCCTCTGAACTTGTTTAGCCTACTAAAACTTCCAACGTACACTGCCTCTCCTGCTCAATCTGGCCAGAGCTCAACACCGAAATTGCGAACGTCCAGCGATTGCTCCTACACTAAAGGTGCCAGCCCTGAAAGCTCTTGCTGGTCCTCATCTCCCACTGGTAACCTCTCAAACGAACCACAAACACTTGGCCTCTGAACTTGTTTAGCCTACTAAAACTTCCAACGTACACTGCCTCTCCTGCTCAATCTGGCCAGAGCTCAACACCGAAATTGCGAACGTCCAGCGATTGCTCCTACACTAAAGGTGCCAGCCCTGAAAGCTCTTGCTGGTCCTCATCTCCCACTGGTAACCTCTCAAACGAACCACAAACACTTGGCCTCCGAACTTGTTTAGCCTACTAAAACTTCCAACGTACACAGCCTCTCCTGCTCAATCTGCCCAAAATTCAACACCGATGTTGTGAACGTCCAGGGATTGCTCCTACACTAAAGGTGCCAGCCCTGAAAGCTCTTGCTGGTCCTCATCTCCCACTGGTAACCTCTCAAACGAACCACAAACACTTGGCCTCTGAACTTGTTTAGCCTACTAAAACTTCCAACGTACACTGCCTCTCCTGCTCAATCTGGCCAAAATTGAACACCGAAACTGCGAACGTCCAGCGATTTCTCCTACACTAATGGTGCCAGCCCTGAAAGCTCTTGCTGGTCCTCATCTTCCACTGGTAACCTCTCAAACGAACCACAAACACTTGGCCTCTGAACTTGTTTAGCCTACTAAAACTTCCAACGTACACAGCCTCTCCTGCTCAATCTGCCCAAAATTCAACACCGATGTTGTGAACGTCCAGCGATTGCACCTACACTAATGGTGCCAACCCTGAAAGCTCTTGCTGGTCCTCATCTCCCACTGGTAACCTCTCAAACGAACCACAAACACTTGGCCTCTGAACTTGTTTAGCCTACTAAAACTTCCAACGTACACAGCCTCTCCTGCTCAATCTGCCCAAAAATCAACACCGAAATTGCAAACGTCCAGCGATTTCTCCTACACTAATGGTGCCAGCCCTGAAAGCTCTTGCTGGTCCTCATCTCCCACTGGTAACCTCTCAAACGAACCACAAACACTTGGCCTCTGAACTTGTTTAGCCTACTAAAACTTCCAACGTACACAGCCTCTCCTGCTCAATCTGGCCAGAGCTCAACACCGAAATTGCGAACGTCCAGCGATTGCTCCTACACTAAAGGTGCCAGCCCTGAAAGCTCTTGCTGGTCCTCATCTCCCACTGGTAACCTCTCAAACGAACCACAAACACTTGGCCTCTGAACTTGTTTAGCCTACTAAAACTTCCAACGTACACAGCCTCTCCTGCTCAATCTGGCCAGAGCTCAACACCGAAATTGCGAACGTCCAGCGATTGCTCCTACACTAAAGGTGCCAGCCCTGAAAGCTCTTGCTGGTCCTCATCTCCCACTGGTAACCTCTCAAACGAACCACAAACACTTGGCCTCTGAACTTGTTTAGCCTACTAAAACTTCCAACGTACACAGCCTCTCCTGCTCAATCTGGCCAGAGCTCAACACCGAAATTGCGAACGTCCAGCGATTGCTCCTACACTAAAGGTGCCAGCCCTGAAAGCTCTTGCTGGTCCTCATCTCCCACTGGTAACCTCTCAAACGAACCACAAACACTTGGCCTCTGAACTTGTTTAGCCTACTAAAACTTCCAACGTACACAGCCTCTCCTGCTCAATCTGCCCAAAATTCAACACTGATGTTGTGAACGTCCAGTGATTGCTCCTACACTAAAGGTGCCAGCCCTGAAAGCTCTTGCTGGTCCTCATCTCCCACTGGTAACCTCTCAAACGAACCACAAACACTTGGCCTCTGAACTTGTTTAGCCTACTAAAACTTCCAACGTACACAGCCTCTCCTGCTCAATCTGCCCAAAATTCAACACCGAAACTGCGAACGTCCAGCGATTGCTCCTACACTAATGGTGCCAGCCCTGAAAGCTCTTGCTGGTCCTCATCTCCCACTGGTAACCTCTCAAACGAACCACAAACACTTGGTCTCTGAACTTGTTTAGCCTACTAAAACTTCCAACGTACACTGCCTCTCCTGCTCAATCTAGCCAGAGCTCAACACCGAAATTGCGAACGTCCAGCGATTGCTCCTACACTAAAGGTGCCAGCCCTGAAAGCTCTTGCTGGTCCTCATCTCCCA
The DNA here is from genome assembly GCF_030936135.1 of Gavia stellata. Taxonomy (NCBI): domain Eukaryota; kingdom Metazoa; phylum Chordata; class Aves; order Gaviiformes; family Gaviidae; genus Gavia; species Gavia stellata. The sequence continues at coordinate 29,062 of NW_026776541.1, forward strand.
CTGGTAACCTCTCAAACGAACCACAAACACTTGGCCTCTGAACTTGTTTAGCCTACTAAAACTTCCAACGTACACAGCCTCTCCTGCTCAATCTGCCCAAAATTCAACACCGATGTTGTGAACGTCCAGGGATTGCTCCTACACTAAAGGTGCCAGCCCTGAAAGCTCTTGCTGGTCCTCATCTCCCACTGGTAACCTCTCAAACGAACCACAAACACTTGGCCTCTGAACTTGTTTAGCCTACTAAAACTTCCAACGTACACAGCCTCTCCTGCTCAATCTGCCCAAAATTCAACACTGATGTTGTGAACGTCCAGCGATTGCTCCTACACTAAAGGTGCCAGCCCTGAAAGCTCTTGCTGGTCCTCATCTCCCACTGGTAACCTCTCAAACGAACCACAAACACTTGGCCTCTGAACTTGTTTAGCCTACTAAAACTTCCAACGTACACAGCCTCTCCTGCTCAATCTGCCCAAAATTCAACACCGAAACTGCGAACGTCCAGCGATTTCTCCTACACTAATGGTGCCAGCCCTGAAAGCTCTTGCTGGTCCTCATCTCCCACTGGTAACCTCTCAAACGAACCACAAACACTTGGCCTCTGAACTTGTTTAGCCTACTAAAACTTCCAACGTACACAGCCTCTCCTGCTCAATCTGCCCAAAATTCAACACCGATGTTGTGAACGTCCAGCGATTGCTCCTACACTAAAGGTGCCAGCCCTGAAAGCTCTTGCTGGTCCTCATCTCCCACTGGTAACCTCTCAAACGAACCACAAACACTTGGCCTCTGAACTTGTTTAGCCTACTAAAACTTCCAACGTACACAGCCTCTCCTGCTCAATCTGCCCAAAATTCAACACCGATGTTGTGAACGTCCAGCGATTGCTCCTACACTAATGGTGCCAGCCCTGAAAGCTCTTGCTGGTCCTCATCTCCCACTGGTAACCTCTCAAACGAACCACAAACACTTGGCCTCTGAACTTGTTTAGCCTACTAAAACTTCCAACGTACACAGCCTCTCCTGCTCAATCTGGCCAGAGCTCAACACCGATGTTGTGAACGTCCAGCGATTGCTCCTACACTAAAGGTGCCAGCCCTGAAAGCTCTTGCTGGTCCTCATCTCCCACTGGTAACCTCTCAAAAGAACCACAAACACTTGGCCTCTGAACTTGTTTAGCCTACTAAAACTTCCAACGTACACTGCCTCTCCTGCTCAATCTGCCCAAAATTCAACACCGATGTTGTGAACGTCCAGGGATTGCTCCTACACTAAAGGTGCCAGCCCTGAAAGCTCTTGCTGGTCCTCATCTCCCACTGGTAACCTCTCAAACGAACCACAAACACTTGGCCTCTGAACTTGTTTAGCCTACTAAAACTTCCAACGTACACAGCCTCTCCTGCTCAACCTGGCCAGAGCTCAACACCGAAATTGCGAACGTCCAGGGATTGCTCCTACACTAAAGGTGCCAGCCCTGAAAGCTCTTGCTGGTCCTCATCTCCCACTGGAAACCTCTCAAACGAACCACAAACACTTGGCCTCTGAACTTGTTTAGCCTACTAAAACTTCCAACGTACACAGCCTCTCCTGCTCAATCTGCCCAAAATTCAACACCGATGTTGTGAGCGTCCAGGGATTGCTCCTACACTAAAGGTGCCAGCCCTGAAAGCTCTTGCTGGTCCTCATCTCCCACTGGTAACCTCTCAAACGAACCACAAACACTTGGCCTCTGAACTTGTTTAGCCTACTAAAACTTCCAACGTACACAGCCTCTCCTGCTCAATCTGCCCAAAATTCAACACCGATGTTGTGAACGTCCAGCGATTGCTCCTACACTAAAGGTGCCAACTGTGAAAGCTCTTGCTGATCCTCATCTCCCACTGGTAACCTCTCAAACGAACCACAAACACTTGGCCTCTGAACTTGTTTAGCCTACTAAAACTTCCAACGTACACAGCCTCTCCTGCTCAATCTGCCCAAAATTCAACACCGATGTTGTGAACGTCCAGGGATTGCTCCTACACTAAAGGTGCCAGCCCTGAAAGCTCTTGCTGGTCCTCATCTCCCACTGGTAACCTCTCAAACGAACCACAAACACTTGGCCTCTGAACTTGTTTAGCCTACTAAAACTTCCAACGTACACAGCCTCTCCTGCTCAATCTGGCCAGAGCTCAACACCGAAATTGAGAACGTCCAGGGATTGCTCCTACACTAATGGTGCCAGCCCTGAAAGCTCTTGCTGGTCCTCATCTCCCACTGGTAACCTCTCAAACGAACCACAAACACTTGGCCTCTGAACTTGTTTAGCCTACTAAAACTTCCAACGTACACAGCCTCTCCTGCTCAACCTGGCCAGAGCTCAGCTCCGAAATTGCGAACGTCCAGTGATTGCTCCTACACTAAAGGTGCCAGCCCTGAAAGCTCTTGCTGGTCCTCATCTCCCACTGGTAACCTCTCAAACGAACCACAAACACTTGGCCTCTGAACTTGTTTAGCCTACTAAAACTTCCAACGTACACTGCCTCTCCTGCTCAATCTGGCCAGAGCTCAACACCGAAATTGCGAACGTCCAGCGATTGCTCCTACACTAAAGGTGCCAGCCCTGAAAGCTCTTGCTGGTCCTCATCTCCCACTGGTAACCTCTCAAACGAACCACAAACACTTGGCCTCTGAACTTGTTTAGCCTACTAAAACTTCCAACGTACACTGCCTCTCCTGCTCAATCTGGCCAGAGCTCAACACCGAAACTGCGAACGTCCAGCGATTGCTCCTACACTAATGGTGCCAGCCCTGAAAGCTCTTGCTGGTCCTCATCTCCCACTGGTAACCTCTCAAACGAACCACAAACACTTGGCCTCTGAACTTGTTTAGCCTACTAAAACTTCCAACGTACACAGCCTCTCCTGCTCAATCTGCCCAAAATTCAACACTGATGTTGTGAAAGTCCAGCGATTTCTCCTACACTAAGGGTGCCAGCCCTGAAAGCTCTTGCTGGTCCTCATCTCCCACTGGTAACCTCTCAAACGAACCACAAACACTTGGCCTCTGAACTTGTTTAGCCTACTAAAACTTCCAACGTACACTGCCTCTCCTGCTCAATCTGCCCAAAATTCAACACCGAAATTGCGAACGTCCAGGGATTGCTCCTACACTAAAGGTGCCAGCCCTGAAAGCTCTTGCTGGTCCTCATCTCCCACTGGTAACCTCTCAAACGAACCACAAACACTTGGCCTCTGAACTTGTTTAGCCTACTAAAACTTCCAACGTACACTGCCTCTCCTGCTCAATCTGCCCAAAATTCAACACCGATGTTGTGAACGTCCAGCGATTGCTCCTACACTAATGGTGCCAACCCTGAAAGCTCTTGCTGGTCCTCATCTCCCACTGGTAACCTCTCAAACGAACCACAAACACTTGGCCTCTGAACTTGTTTAGCCTACTAAAACTTCCAACGTACACAGCCTCTCCTGCTCAATCTGGCCAGAGCTCAACACCGATGTTGTGAACGTCCAGGGATTGCTCCTACACTAAAGGTGCCAGCCCTGAAAGCTCTTGCTGGTCCTCATCTCCCACTGGTAACCTCTCAAACGAACCACAAACACTTGGCCTCTGAACTTGTTTAGCCTACTAAAACTTCCAACGTACACTGCCTCTCCTGCTCAATCTGCCCAAAATTCAACACTGATGTTGTGAACGTCCAGGGATTGCTCCTACACTAAAGGGGCCAGCCCTGAAAGCTCTTGCTGGTCCTCATCTCCCACTGGTAACCTCTCAAACGAACCACAAACACTTGGCCTCTGAACTTGTTTAGCCTACTAAAACTTCCAACGTACACAGCCTCTCCTGCTCAATCTGGCCAAAATTCAACACCGATGTTGTGAACGTCCAGGGATTGCTCCTACACTAATGGTGCCAGCCCTGAAAGATCTTGCTGGTCCTCATCTCCCACTGGTAACCTCTCAAACGAACCACAAACACTTGGCCTCTGAACTTCTTTAGCCTACTAAAACTTCCAACGTACACAGCCTCTCCTGCTCAATCTGGCCAGAGCTCAGCTCCGAACTTGCGAACGTCCAGCGATTGCTCCTACACTAAAGGTGCCAGCCCTGAAAGCTCTTGCTGGTCCTCATCTCCCACTGGAAACCTCTCAAACGAACCACAAACACTTGGCCTCTGAACTTGTTTAGCCTACTAAAACTTCCAACGTACACAGCCTCTCCTGCTCAATCTGCCCAAAATTCAACACCGATGTTGTGAACGTCCAGGGATTGCTCCTACACTAAAGGTGCCAGCCCTGAAAGCTCTTGCTGGTCCTCATCTCCCACTGGTAACCTCTCAAACGAACCACAAACACTTGGCCTCCGAACTTGTTTAGCCTACTAAAACTTCCAACGTACACAGCCTCTCCTGCTCAATCTGCCCAAAATTCAACACCGATGTTGTGAACGTCCAGCGATTGCTCCTACACTAAAGGTGCCAGCCCTGAAAGCTCTTGCTGATCCTCATCTCCCACTGGTAACCTCTCAAACGAACCACAAACACTTGGCCTCTGAACTTGTTTAGCCTACTAAAACTTCCAACGTACACAGCCTCTCCTGCTCAATCTGCCCAAAATTCAACACCGATGTTGTGAACGTCCAGTGATTGTTCCTACACTAAAGGTGCCAGCCCTGAAAGCTCTTGCTGGTCCTCATCTCCCACTGGTAACCTCTCAAACGAACCACAAACACTTGGCCTCTGAACTTCTTTAGCCTACTAAAACTTCCAACGTACACAGCCTCTCCTGCTCAATCTGGCCAGAGCTCAACACCGAAATTGCGAACGTCCAGGGATTGCTCCTACACTAATGGTGCCAGCCCTGAAAGCTCTTGCTGGTCCTCATCTCCCACTGGTAACCTCTCAGACGAACCACAAACACTTGGGCTCTGAACTCGTTTAGCCTACTAAAACTTCCAACGTACACAGCCTCTCCTGCTCAATCTGCCCAAAATTCAACACCGAAACTGCGAACGTCCAACGATTTCTCCTACACTAATGGTGCCAGCCCTGAAAGCTCTTGCTGGTCCTCATCTCCCACTGGTAACCTCTCAAACGAACCACAAACACTTGGCCTCTGAACTTGTTTAGCCTACTAAAACTTCCAACGTACACTGCCTCTCCTGCTCAATCTGGCCAGAGCTCAACACCGAAATTGCGAACGTCCAGGGATTGCTCCTACACTAAAGGTGCCAGCCCTGAAAGCTCTTGCTGGTCCTCATCTCCCACTGGTAACCTCTCAAACGAACCACAAACACTTGACCTCTGAACTTGTTTAGCCTACTAAAACTTCCAACGTACACAGCCTCTCCTGCTCAACCTGGCCAGAGCTCAACACCGAAATTGCGAACGTCCAGGGATTGCTCCTACACTAAAGGTGCCAGCCCTGAAAGCTCTTGCTGGTCCTCATCTCCCACTGGAAACCTCTCAAACGAACCACAAACACTTGGCCTCTGAACTTGTTTAGCCTACTAAAACTTCCAACGTACACAGCCTCTCCTGCTCAATCTGGCCAGAGCTCAACACCGAAATTGCGAACGTCCAGCGATTGCTCCTACACTAAAGGTGCCAACCGTGAAAGCTCTTGCTGATCCTCATCTCCCACTGGTAACCTCTCAAACGAACCACAAACACTTGGCCTCTGAACTTGTTTAGCCTACTAAAACTTCCAACGTACACAGCCTCTCCTGCTCAATCTGCCCAAAATTCAACACCGATGTTGTGAACGTCCAGCGATTGCTCCTACACTAAAGGTGCCAGCCCTGAAAGCTCTTGCTGGTCCTCATCTCCCACTGGTAACCTCTCAAACGAACCACAAACACTTGGCCTCTGAACTTGTTTAGCCTACTAAAACTTCCAACGTACACAGCCTCTCCTGCTCAATCTGGCCAGAGCTCAACACCGAAATTGAGAACGTCCAGGGATTGCTCCTACACTAATGGTGCCAGCCCTGAAAGCTCTTGCTGGTCCTCATCTCCCACTGGTAACCTCTCAAACGAACCACAAACACTTGGCCTCTGAACTTGTTTAGCCTACTAAAACTTCCAACGTACACAGCCTCTCCTGCTCAACCTGGCCAGAGCTCAGCTCCGAAATTGCGAACGTCCAGTGATTGCTCCTACACTAAAGGTGCCAGCCCTGAAAGCTCTTGCTGGTCCTCATCTCCCACTGGTAACCTCTCAAACGAACCACAAACACTTGGCCTCTGAACTTGTTTAGCCTACTAAAACTTCCAACGTACACAGCCTCTCCTGCTCAATCTGGCCAGAGCTCAACACCGAAATTGCGAACGTCCAGCGATTGCTCCTACACTAAAGGTGCCAGCCCTGAAAGCTCTTGCTGGTCCTCATCTCCCACTGGTAACCTCTCAAACGAACCACAAACACTTGGCCTCTGAACTTGTTTAGCCTACTAAAACTTCCAACGTACACTGCCTCTCCTGCTCAATCTGCCCAAAATTCAACACCGAAACTGCGAACGTCCAGCGATTGCTCCTACACTAAAGGTGCCAGCCCTGAAAGCTCTTGCTGGTCCTCATCTCCCACTGGTAACCTCTCAAACGAACCACAAACACTTGGCCTCTGAACTTGTTTAGCCTACTAAAACTTCCAACGTACACAGCCTCTCCTGCTCAATCTGCCCAAAATTCAACACTGATGTTGTGAAAGTCCAGCGATTGCTCCTACACTAAGGGTGCCAGCCCTGAAAGCTCTTGCTGGTCCTCATCTCCCACTGGTAACCTCTCAAACGAACCACAAACACTTGGCCTCTGAACTTGTTTAGCCTACTAAAACTTCCAACGTACACTGCCTCTCCTGCTCAATCTGCCCAAAATTCAACACCGAAATTGCGAACGTCCAGGGATTGCTCCTACACTAAAGGTGCCAGCCCTGAAAGCTCTTGCTGGTCCTCATCTCCCACTGGTAACCTCTCAAACGAACCACAAACACTTGGCCTCTGAACTTGTTTAGCCTACTAAAACTTCCAACGTACACTGCCTCTCCTGCTCAATCTGCCCAAAATTCAACACCGATGTTGTGAACGTCCAGCGATTGCTCCTACACTAATGGTGCCAACCCTGAAAGCTCTTGCTGGTCCTCATCTCCCACTGGTAACCTCTCAAACGAACCACAAACACTTGGCCTCTGAACTTGTTTAGCCTACTAAAACTTCCAACGTACACAGCCTCTCCTGCTCAATCTGGCCAGAGCTCAACACCGATGTTGTGAACGTCCAGGGATTGCTCCTACACTAAAGGTGCCAGCCCTGAAAGCTCTTGCTGGTCCTCATCTCCCACTGGTAACCTCTCAAACGAACCACAAACACTTGGCCTCTGAACTTCTTTAGCCTACTAAAACTTCCAACGTACACAGCCTCTCCTGCTCAATCTGGCCAGAGCTCAGCTCCGAACTTGCGAACGTCCAGCGATTGCTCCTACACTAAAGGTGCCAGCCCTGAAAGCTCTTGCTGGTCCTCATCTCCCACTGGAAACCTCTCAAACGAACCACAAACACTTGGCCTCTGAACTTGTTTAGCCTACTAAAACTTCCAACGTACACAGCCTCTCCTGCTCAATCTGCCCAAAATTCAACACCGATGTTGTGAACGTCCAGGGATTGCTCCTACACTAAAGGTGCCAGCCCTGAAAGCTCTTGCTGGTCCTCATCTCCCACTGGTAACCTCTCAAACGAACCACAAACACTTGGCCTCCGAACTTGTTTAGCCTACTAAAACTTCCAACGTACACAGCCTCTCCTGCTCAATCTGCCCAAAATTCAACACCGATGTTGTGAACGTCCAGCGATTGCTCCTACACTAAAGGTGCCAGCCCTGAAAGCTCTTGCTGATCCTCATCTCCCACTGGTAACCTCTCAAACGAACCACAAACACTTGGCCTCTGAACTTGTTTAGCCTACTAAAACTTCCAACGTACACAGCCTCTCCTGCTCAATCTGCCCAAAATTCAACACCGATGTTGTGAACGTCCAGTGATTGTTCCTACACTAAAGGTGCCAGCCCTGAAAGCTCTTGCTGGTCCTCATCTCCCACTGGTAACCTCTCAAACGAACCACAAACACTTGGCCTCTGAACTTCTTTAGCCTACTAAAACTTCCAACGTACACAGCCTCTCCTGCTCAATCTGGCCAGAGCTCAACACCGAAATTGCGAACGTCCAGGGATTGCTCCTACACTAATGGTGCCAGCCCTGAAAGCTCTTGCTGGTCCTCATCTCCCACTGGTAACCTCTCAGACGAACCACAAACACTTGGGCTCTGAACTCGTTTAGCCTACTAAAACTTCCAACGTACACAGCCTCTCCTGCTCAATCTGCCCAAAATTCAACACCGAAACTGCGAACGTCCAACGATTTCTCCTACACTAATGGTGCCAGCCCTGAAAGCTCTTGCTGGTCCTCATCTCCCACTGGTAACCTCTCAAACGAACCACAAACACTTGGCCTCTGAACTTGTTTAGCCTACTAAAACTTCCAACGTACACTGCCTCTCCTGCTCAATCTGGCCAGAGCTCAACACCGAAATTGCGAACGTCCAGGGATTGCTCCTACACTAAAGGTGCCAGCCCTGAAAGCTCTTGCTGGTCCTCATCTCCCACTGGTAACCTCTCAAACGAACCACAAACACTTGGCCTCTGAACTTGTTTAGCCTACTAAAACTTCCAACGTACACAGCCTCTCCTGCTCAATCTGCCCAAAATTCAACACTGATGTTGTGAAAGTCCAGCGATTGCTCCTACACTAAGGGTGCCAGCCCTGAAAGCTCTTGCTGGTCCTCATCTCCCACTGGTAACCTCTCAAACGAACCACAAACACTTGGCCTCTGAACTTGTTTAGCCTACTAAAACTTCCAACGTACACAGCCTCTCCTGCTCAATCTGCCCAAAATTCAACACCGATGTTGTGAACGTCCAGGGATTGCTCCTACACTAATGGTGCCAGCCCTGAAAGCTCTTGCTGGTCCTCATCTCCCACTGGTAACCTCTCAAACGAACCACACCATAAACATAAACACTTGGCCTCTGAACTTCTTTAGCCTACTAAAACTTCCAACGTACACAGCCTCTCCTGCTCAATCTGCCCAAAATTCAACACCGATGTTGTGAACGTCCAGGGATTGCTCCTACACTAATGGTGCCAACCGTGAAAGCTCTTGCTGATCCTCATCTCCCACTGGTAACCTCTCAAACGAACCACAAACACTTGGCCTCTGAACTTGTTTAGCCTACTAAAACTTCCAACGTACACAGCCTCTCCTGCTCAATCTGGCCAAAATTCAACACCGATGTTGTGAACGTCCAGGGATTGCTCCTACACTAAAGGTGCCAGCCCTGAAAGCTCTTGCTGGTCCTCATCTCCCACTGGTAACCTCTCAAACGAACCACAAACACTTGGCCTCTGAACTTGTTTAGCCTACTAAAACTTCCAACGTACACAGCCTCTCCTGCTCAATCTGGCCAGAGCTCAACACCGAAATTGCGAACGTCCAGCGATTGCTCCTACACTAATGGTGCCAGCCCTGAAAGCTCTTGCTGGTCCTCATCTCCCACTGGTAACCTCTCAAACGAACCACAAACACTTGGCCTCTGAACTTGTTTAGCCTACTAAAACTTCCAACATACACAGCCTCTCCTGCTCAACCTGGCCAGAGCTCAGCTCCGAAATTGCGAACGTCCAGTGATTGCTCCTACACTAAAGGTGCCAGCCCTGAAAGCTCTTGCTGCTCCTCATCTCCCACTGGTAACCTCTCAAACGAACCACAAACACTTGGCCTCTGAACTTGTTTAGCCTACTAAAACTTCCAACGTACACAGCCTCTCCTGCTCAATCTGGCCAGAGCTCAACACCGAAATTGCGAACGTCCAGGGATTGCTCCTACACTAAAGGTGCCAGCCCTGAAAGCTCTTGCTGGTCCTCATCTCCCACTGGTAACCTCTCAAACGAACCACAAACACTTGGCCTCTGAACTCGTTTAGCCTACTAAAACTTCCAACGTACACAGCCTCTCCTGCTCAATCTGCCCAAAATTCAACACCGATGTTGTGAACGTCCAGCGATTGCTCCTACACTAAAGGTGCCAGCCCTGAAAGCTCTTGCTGGTCCTCATCTCCCACTGGTAACCTCTCAAACGAACCACAAACACTTGGCCTCTGAACTTGTTTAGCCTACTAAAACTTCCAACGTACACTGCCTCTCCTGCTCAATCTGGCCAGAGCTCAACACCGAAATTGCGAAAGTCCAGGGATTGCTCCTACACTAAAGGTGCCAGCCCTGAAAGCTCTTGCTGGTCCTCATCTCCCACTGGTAACCTCTCAAACGAACCACAAACACTTGGCCTCCGAACTTGTTTAGCCTACTAAAACTTCCAACGTACACAGCCTCTCCTGCTCAATCTGCCCAAAATTCAACACCGATGTTGTGAACGTCCAGCGATTGCTCCTACACTAAAGGTGCCAGCCCTGAAAGCTCTTGCTGATCCTCATCTCCCACTGGTAACCTCTCAAACGAACCACAAACACTTGGGCTCTGAACTTGTTTAGCCTACTAAAACTTCCAACGTACACAGCCTCTCCTGCTCAATCTGCCCAAAATTCAACACCGAAACTGCGAACGTCCAACGATTTCTCCTACACTAATGGTGCCAGCCCTGAAAGCTCTTGCTGGTCCTCATCTCCCACTGGTAACCTCTCAAACGAACCACAAACACTTGGCCTCTGAACTTGTTTAGCCTACTAAAACTTCCAACGTACACTGCCTCTCCTGCTCAATCTGGCCAGAGCTCAACACCGAAATTGCGAACGTCCAGGGATTGCTCCTACACTAAAGGTGCCAGCCCTGAAAGCTCTTGCTGGTCCTCATCTCCCACTGGTAACCTCTCAAACGAACCACAAACACTTGACCTCTGAACTTGTTTAGCCTACTAAAACTTCCAACGTACACAGCCTCTCCTGCTCAATCTGCCCAAAATTCAACACTGATGTTGTGAAAGTCCAGCGATTGCTCCTACACTAAGGGTGCCAGCCCTGAAAGCTCTTGCTGGTCCTCATCTCCCACTGGTAACCTCTCAAACGAACCACAAACACTTGGCCTCTGAACTTGTTTAGCCTACTAAAACTTCCAACGTACACTGCCTCTCCTGCTCAATCTGCCCAAAATTCAACACCGCAATTGCGAACGTCCAGGGATTGCTCCTACACTAATGGTGCCAGCCCTGAAAGCTCTTGCTGGTCCTCATCTCCCACTGGTAACCTCTCAGACGAACCACAAACACTTGGGCTCTGAACTCGTTTAGCCTACTAAAACTTCCAACGTACACAGCCTCTCCTGCTCAATCTGCCCAAAATTCAACACCGAAACTGCGAACGTCCAACGATTTCTCCTACACTAATGGTGCCAGCCCTGAAAGCTCTTGCTGGTCCTCATCTCCCACTGGTAACCTCTCAAACGAACCACAAACACTTGGCCTCTGAACTTCTTTAGCCTACTAAAACTTCCAACGTACACAGCCTCTCCTGCTCAATCTGGCCAGAGCTCAACACCGAAATTGCGAACGTCCAGGGATTGCTCCTACACTAATGGTGCCAGCCCTGAAAGCTCTTGCTGGTCCTCATCTCCCACTGGTAACCTCTCAGACGAACCACAAACACTTGGGCTCTGAACTCGTTTAGCCTACTAAAACTTCCAACGTACACAGCCTCTCCTGCTCAATCTGCCCAAAATTCAACACCGAAACTGCGAACGTCCAACGATTTCTCCTACACTAATGGTGCCAGCCCTGAAAGCTCTTGCTGGTCCTCATCTCCCACTGGTAACCTCTCAAACGAACCACAAACACTTGGCCTCTGAACTTGTTTAGCCTACTAAAACTTCCAACGTACACTGCCTCTCCTGCTCAATCTGGCCAGAGCTCAACACCGAAATTGCGAACGTCCAGGGATTGCTCCTACACTAAAGGTGCCAGCCCTGAAAGCTCTTGCTGGTCCTCATCTCCCACTGGTAACCTCTCAAATGAACCACAAACACTTGACCTCTGAACTTGTTTAGCCTACTAAAACTTCCAACGTACACAGCCTCTCCTGCTCAATCTGCCCAAAATTCAACACTGATGTTGTGAAAGTCCAGCGATTGCTCCTACACTAAGGGTGCCAGCCCTGAAAGCTCTTGCTGGTCCTCATCTCCCACTGGTAACCTCTCAAACGAACCACAAACACTTGGCCTCTGAACTTGTTTAGCCTACTAAAACTTCCAACGTACACTGCCTCTCCTGCTCAATCTGCCCAAAATTCAACACCGCAATTGCGAACGTCCAGGGATTGCTCCTACACTAAAGGTGCCAGCCCTGAAAGCTCTTGCTGGTCCTCATCTCCCACTGGTAACCTCTCAAACGAACCACAAACACTTGGCCTCTGAACTTGTTTAGCCTACTAAAACTTCCAACGTACACTGCCTCTCCTGCTCAATCTGCCCAAAATTCAACACCGATGTTGTGAACGTCCAGCGATTGCTCCTACACTAATGGTGCCAACCCTGAAAGCTCTTGCTGGTCCTCATCTCCCACTGGTAACCTCTCAAACGAACCACAAACACTTGGCCTCTGAACTTGTTTAGCCTACTAAAACTTCCAACGTACACAGCCTCTCCTGCTCAATCTGGCCAGAGCTCAACACCGATGTTGTGAACGTCCAGGGATTGCTCCTACACTAAAGGTGCCAGCCCTGAAAGCTCTTGCTGGTCCTCATCTCCCACTGGTAACCTCTCAAACGAACCACAAACACTTGGCCTCTGAACTTGTTTAGCCTACTAAAACTTCCAACGTACACTGCCTCTCCTGCTCAATCTGCCCAAAATTCAACACTGATGTTGTGAACGTCCAGGGATTGCTCCTACACTAAAGGTGCCAGCCCTGAAAGCTCTTGCTGGTCCTCATCTCCCACTGGTAACCTCTCAAACGAACCACAAACACTTGGCCTCTGAACTTGTTTAGCCTACTAAAACTTCCAACGTACACAGCCTCTCCTGCTCAATCTGCCCAAAATTCAACACCGATGTTGTGAACGTCCAGGGATTGCTCCTACACTAATGGTGCCAGCCCTGAAAGCTCTTGCTGGTCCTCATCTCCCACTGGTAACCTCTCAAACGAACCACAAACACTTGGCCTCTGAACTTCTTTAGCCTACTAAAACTTCCAACGTACACAGCCTCTCCTGCTCAATCTGGCCAGAGCTCAGCTCCGAAATTGCGAACGTCCAGCGATTGCTCCTACACTAAAGGTGCCAGCCCTGAAAGCTCTTGCTGGTCCTCATCTCCCACTGGAAACCTCTCAAACGAACCACAAACACTTGGCCTCTGAACTTGTTTAGCCTACTAAAACTTCCAACGTACACAGCCTCTCCTGCTCAATCTGCCCAAAATTCAACACCGATGTTGTGAACGTCCAGGGATTGCTCCTACACTAAAGGTGCCAGCCCTGAAAGCTCTTGCTGGTCCTCATCTCCCACTGGTAACCTCTCAAACGAACCACAAACACTTGGCCTCCGAACTTGTTTAGCCTACTAAAACTTCCAACGTACACAGCCTCTCCTGCTCAATCTGCCCAAAATTCAACACCGAAGTTGTGAACGTCCAGCGATTGCTCCTACACTAATGGTGCCAGCCCTGAAAGCTCTTGCTGGTCCTCATCTCCCACTGGTAACCTCTCAAACGAACCACAAACACTTGGCCTCTGAACTTGTTTAGCCTACTAAAACTTCCAACGTACACAGCCTCTCCTGCTCAATCTGCCCAAAATTCAACACCGATGTTGTGAACGTCCAGGGATTGCTCCTACACTAAAGGTGCCAGCCCTGAAAGCTCTTGCTGGTCCTCATCTCCCACTGGTAACCTCTCAAACGAACCACAAACACTTGGGCTCTGAACTTCTTTAGCCTACTAAAACTTCCAACGTACACAGCCTCTCCTGCTCAATCTGGCCAGAGCTCAACACCGAAATTGCGAACGTCCAGGGATTGCTCCTACACTAAAGGTGCCAGCCCTGAAAGCTCTTGCTGGTCCTCATCTCCCACTGGTAACCTCTCAGACGAACCACAAACACTTGGGCTCTGAACTTGTTTAGCCTACTAAAACTTCCAACGTACACAGCCTCTCCTGCTCAATCTGCCCAAAATTCAACACCGATGTTGTGAACGTCCAGGGATTGCTCCTACACTAAAGGTGCCAGCCCTGAAAGCTCTTGCTGGTCCTCATCTCCCACTGGTAACCTCTCAAACGAACCACAAACACTTGGCCTCTGAACTTGTTTAGCCTACTAAAACTTCCAACGTACACAGCCTCTCCTGCTCAATCTGCCCAAAATTCAACACCGATGTTGTGAACGTCCAGCGATTGCTCCTACACTAATGGTGCCAACCGTGAAAGCTCTTGCTGATCCTCATCTCCCACTGGTAACCTCTCAAACGAACCACAAACACTTGGCCTCTGAACTTGTTTAGCCTACTAAAACTTCCAACGTACACAGCCTCTCCTGCTCAATCTGGCCAAAATTCAACACCGATGTTGTGAACGTCCAGGGATTGCTCCTACACTAAAGGTGCCAGCCCTGAAAGCTCTTGCTGGTCCTCATCTCCCACTGGTAACCTCTCAAACGAACCACAAACACTTGGCCTCTGAACTTGTTTAGCCTACTAAAACTTCCAACGTACACAGCCTCTCCTGCTCAATCTGGCCAGAGCTCAACACCGAAATTGCGAACGTCCAGCGATTGCTCCTACACTAATGGTGCCAGCCCTGAAAGCTCTTGCTGGTCCTCATCTCCCACTGGTAACCTCTCAAACGAACCACAAACACTTGGCCTCTGAACTTGTTTAGCCTACTAAAACTTCCAACATACACAGCCTCTCCTGCTCAACCTGGCCAGAGCTCAGCTCCGAAATTGCGAACGTCCAGTGATTGCTCCTACACTAAAGGTGCCAGCCCTGAAAGCTCTTGCTGGTCCTCATCTCCCACTGGTAACCTCTCAAACGAACCACAAACACTTGGCCTCTGAACTTGTTTAGCCTACTAAAACTTCCAACGTACACAGCCTCTCCTGCTCAATCTGGCCAGAGCTCAACACCGAAATTGCGAACGTCCAGGGATTGCTGCTCCTACACTAAGGTGCCAGCCCTGAAAGCTCTTGCTGGTCCTCATCTCCCACTGGTAACCTCTCAAACGAACCACAAACACTTGGCCTCCGAGCTTGTTTAGCCTACTAAAACTTCCAACGTACACAGCCTCTCCTGCTCAATCTGCCCAAAATTCAACACCGAAGTTGTGAACGTCCAGCGATTGCTCCTACACTAATGGTGCCAGCCCTGAAAGCTCTTGCTGGTCCTCATCTCCCACTGGTAACCTCTCAAACGAACCACAAACACTTGGCCTCCGAACTTGTTTAGCCTACTAAAACTTCCAACGTACACAGCCTCTCCTGCTCAATCTGCCCAAAATTCAACACCGAAGTTGTGAACGTCCAGCGATTGCTCCTACACTAATGGTGCCAGCCCTGAAAGCTCTTGCTGGTCCTCATCTCCCACTGGTAACCTCTCAAACGAACCACAAACACTTGGCCTCTGAACTTGTTTAGCCTACTAAAACTTCCAACGTACACAGCCTCTCCTGCTCAATCTGCCCAAAATTCAACACCGATGTTGTGAACGTCCAGGGATTGCTCCTACACTAAAGGTGCCAGCCCTGAAAGCTCTTGCTGGTCCTCATCTCCCACTGGTAACCTCTCAAACGAACCACAAACACTTGGGCTCTGAACTTCTTTAGCCTACTAAAACTTCCAACGTACACAGCCTCTCCTGCTCAATCTGGCCAGAGCTCAACACCGAAATTGCGAACGTCCAGGGATTGCTCCTACACTAAAGGTGCCAGCCCTGAAAGCTCTTGCTGGTCCTCATCTCCCACTGGTAACCTCTCAGACGAACCACAAACACTTGGGCTCTGAACTTGTTTAGCCTACTAAAACTTCCAACGTACACAGCCTCTCCTGCTCAATCTGCCCAAAATTCAACACCGATGTTGTGAACGTCCAGGGATTGCTCCTACACTAAAGGTGCCAGCCCTGAAAGCTCTTGCTGGTCCTCATCTCCCACTGGTAACCTCTCAAACGAACCACAAACACTTGGCCTCTGAACTTGTTTAGCCTACTAAAACTTCCAACGTACACAGCCTCTCCTGCTCAATCTGCCCAAAATTCAACACCGATGTTGTGAACGTCCAGCGATTGCTCCTACACTAATGGTGCCAACCGTGAAAGCTCTTGCTGATCCTCATCTCCCACTGGTAACCTCTCAAACGAACCACAAACACTTGGCCTCTGAACTTGTTTAGCCTACTAAAACTTCCAACGTACACAGCCTCTCCTGCTCAATCTGGCCAAAATTCAACACCGATGTTGTGAACGTCCAGGGATTGCTCCTACACTAAAGGTGCCAGCCCTGAAAGCTCTTGCTGGTCCTCATCTCCCACTGGTAACCTCTCAAACGAACCACAAACACTTGGCCTCTGAACTTGTTTAGCCTACTAAAACTTCCAACGTACACAGCCTCTCCTGCTCAATCTGGCCAGAGCTCAACACCGAAATTGCGAACGTCCAGCGATTGCTCCTACACTAATGGTGCCAGCCCTGAAAGCTCTTGCTGAGTCCCTCACTCTCCCACTGGTAACCTCTCAAACGAACCACAAACACTTGGCCTCTGAACTTGTTTAGCCTACTAAAACTTCCAACATACACAGCCTCTCCTGCTCAACCTGGCCAGAGCTCAGCTCCGAAATTGCGAACGTCCAGTGATTGCTCCTACACTAAAGGTGCCAGCCCTGAAAGCTCTTGCTGCTCCTCATCTCCCACTGGTAACCTCTCAAACGAACCACAAACACTTGGCCTCTGAACTTGTTTAGCCTACTAAAACTTCCAACGTACACAGCCTCTCCTGCTCAATCTGGCCAGAGCTCAACACCGAAATTGCGAACGTCCAGGGATTGCTCCTACACTAAAGGTGCCAGCCCTGAAAGCTCTTGCTGGTCCTCATCTCCCACTGGTAACCTCTCAAACGAACCACAAACACTTGGGCTCTGAACTCGTTTAGCCTACTAAAACTTCCAACGTACACAGCCTCTCCTGCTCAATCTGCCCAAAATTCAACACCGATGTTGTGAACGTCCAGCGATTGCTCCTACACTAAAGGTGCCAGCCCTGAAAGCTCTTGCTGGTCCTCATCTCCCACTGGTAACCTCTCAAACGAACCACAAACACTTGGCCTCTGAACTTGTTTAGCCTACTAAAACTTCCAACGTACACTGCCTCTCCTGCTCAATCTGGCCAGAGCTCAACACCGAAATTGCGAAAGTCCAGGGATTGCTCCTACACTAAAGGTGCCAGCCCTGAAAGCTCTTGCTGCTCCTCATCTCCCACTGGTAACCTCTCAAACGAACCACAAACACTTGGCCTCCGAACTTGTTTAGCCTACTAAAACTTCCAACGTACACAGCCTCTCCTGCTCAATCTGCCCAAAATTCAACACCGATGTTGTGAACGTCCAGCGATTGCTCCTACACTAAAGGTGCCAGCCCTGAAAGCTCTTGCTGATCCTCATCTCCCACTGGTAACCTCTCAAACGAACCACAAACACTTGGCCTCTGAACTTGTTTAGCCTACTAAAACTTCCAACGTACACAGCCTCTCCTGCTCAATCTGCCCAAAATTCAACACCGATGTTGTGAACGTCCAGTGATTGTTCCTACACTAAAGGTGCCAGCCCTGAAAGCTCTTGCTGGTCCTCATCTCCCACTGGTAACCTCTCAAACGAACCACAAACACTTGGCCTCTGAACTTCTTTAGCCTACTAAAACTTCCAACGTACACAGCCTCTCCTGCTCAATCTGGCCAGAGCTCAACACCGAAATTGCGAACGTCCAGGGATTGCTCCTACACTAATGGTGCCAGCCCTGAAAGCTCTTGCTGGTCCTCATCTCCCACTGGTAACCTCTCAGACGAACCACAAACACTTGGGCTCTGAACTCGTTTAGCCTACTAAAACTTCCAACGTACACAGCCTCTCCTGCTCAATCTGCCCAAAATTCAACACCGAAACTGCGAACGTCCAACGATTTCTCCTACACTAATGGTGCCAGCCCTGAAAGCTCTTGCTGGTCCTCATCTCCCACTGGTAACCTCTCAAACGAACCACAAACACTTGGCCTCTGAACTTGTTTAGCCTACTAAAACTTCCAACGTACACAGCCTCTCCTGCTCAATCTGGCCAGAGCTCAACACCGAAATTGCGAACGTCCAGGGATTGCTCCTACACTAAAGGTGCCAGCCCTGAAAGCTCTTGCTGGTCCTCATCTCCCACTGGTAACCTCTCAAACGAACCACAAACACTTGACCTCTGAACTTGTTTAGCCTACTAAAACTTCCAACGTACACAGCCTCTCCTGCTCAATCTGCCCAAAATTCAACACTGATGTTGTGAAAGTCCAGCGATTGCTCCTACACTAAGGGTGCCAGCCCTGAAAGCTCTTGCTGGTCCTCATCTCCCACTGGTAACCTCTCAAACGAACCACAAACACTTGGCCTCTGAACTTGTTTAGCCTACTAAAACTTCCAACGTACACAGCCTCTCCTGCTCAATCTGCCCAAAATTCAACACCGATGTTGTGAACGTCCAGCGATTGCTCCTACACTAATGGTGCCAACCGTGAAAGCTCTTGCTGATCCTCATCTCCCACTGGTAACCTCTCAAACGAACCACAAACACTTGGCCTCTGAACTTGTTTAGCCTACTAAAACTTCCAACGTACACAGCCTCTCCTGCTCAATCTGGCCAAAATTCAACACCGATGTTGTGAACGTCCAGGGATTGCTCCTACACTAAAGGTGCCAGCCCTGAAAGCTCTTGCTGGTCCTCATCTCCCACTGGTAACCTCTCAAACGAACCACAAACACTTGGCCTCTGAACTTGTTTAGCCTACTAAAACTTCCAACGTACACAGCCTCTCCTGCTCAATCTGGCCAGAGCTCAACACCGAAATTGCGAACGTCCAGCGATTGCTCCTACACTAATGGTGCCAGCCCTGAAAGCTCTTGCTGGTCCTCATCTCCCACTGGTAACCTCTCAAACGAACCACAAACACTTGGCCTCTGAACTTGTTTAGCCTACTAAAACTTCCAACGTACACAGCCTCTCCTGCTCAACCTGGCCAGAGCTCAGCTCCGAAATTGCGAACGTCCAGTGATTGCTCCTACACTAAAGGTGCCAGCCCTGAAAGCTCTTGCTGGTCCTCATCTCCCACTGGTAACCTCTCAAACGAACCACAAACACTTGGCCTCTGAACTTGTTTAGCCTACTAAAACTTCCAACGTACACAGCCTCTCCTGCTCAATCTGGCCAGAGCTCAACACCGAAATTGCGAACGTCCAGGGATTGCTCCTACACTAAAGGTGCCAGCCCTGAAAGCTCTTGCTGGTCCTCATCTCCCACTGGTAACCTCTCAAACGAACCACAAACACTTGGGCTCTGAACTCGTTTAGCCTACTAAAACTTCCAACGTACACAGCCTCTCCTGCTCAATCTGCCCAAAATTCAACACCGATGTTGTGAACGTCCAGCGATTGCTCCTACACTAAAGGTGCCAGCCCTGAAAGCTCTTGCTGGTCCTCATCTCCCACTGGTAACCTCTCAAACGAACCACAAACACTTGGCCTCTGAACTTGTTTAGCCTACTAAAACTTCCAACGTACACTGCCTCTCCTGCTCAATCTGGCCAGAGCTCAACACCGAAATTGCGAAAGTCCAGGGATTGCTCCTACACTAAAGGTGCCAGCCCTGAAAGCTCTTGCTGGTCCTCATCTCCCACTGGTAACCTCTCAAACGAACCACAAACACTTGGCCTCCGAACTTGTTTAGCCTACTAAAACTTCCAACGTACACAGCCTCTCCTGCTCAATCTGCCCAAAATTCAACACCGATGTTGTGAACGTCCAGCGATTGCTCCTACACTAAAGGTGCCAGCCCTGAAAGCTCTTGCTGGTCCTCATCTCCCACTGGTAACCTCTCAAACGAACCACAAACACTTGGCCTCTGAACTTGTTTAGCCTACTAAAACTTCCAACGTACACAGCCTCTCCTGCTCAATCTGCCCAAAATTCAACACCGATGTTGTGAACGTCCAGCGATTGCTCCTACACTAAAGGTGCCAGCCCTGAAAGCTCTTGCTGGTCCTCATCTCCCACTGGTAACCTCTCAAACGAACCACAAACACTTGGCCTCTGAACTTGTTTAGCCTACTAAAACTTCCAACGTACACAGCCTCTCCTGCTCAATCTGGCCAGAGCTCAACACCGAAATTGCGAACGTCCAGGGATTGCTCCTACACTAATGGTGCCAGCCCTGAAAGCTCTTGCTGGTCCTCATCTCCCACTGGTAACCTCTCAGACGAACCACAAACACTTGGGCTCTGAACTCGTTTAGCCTACTAAAACTTCCAACGTACACAGCCTCTCCTGCTCAATCTGCCCAAAATTCAACACCGAAACTGCGAACGTCCAACGATTTCTCCTACACTAATGGTGCCAGCCCTGAAAGCTCTTGCTGGTCCTCATCTCCCACTGGTAACCTCTCAAACGAACCACAAACACTTGGCCTCTGAACTTGTTTAGCCTACTAAAACTTCCAACGTACACTGCCTCTCCTGCTCAATCTGGCCAGAGCTCAACACCGAAATTGCGAACGTCCAGGGATTGCTCCTACACTAAAGGTGCCAGCCCTGAAAGCTCTTGCTGGTCCTCATCTCCCACTGGTAACCTCTCAAACGAACCACAAACACTTGACCTCTGAACTTGTTTAGCCTACTAAAACTTCCAACGTACACAGCCTCTCCTGCTCAATCTGCCCAAAATTCAACACTGATGTTGTGAAAGTCCAGCGATTGCTCCTACACTA
Source organism: Gavia stellata (assembly GCF_030936135.1). Classification (NCBI taxonomy): domain Eukaryota; kingdom Metazoa; phylum Chordata; class Aves; order Gaviiformes; family Gaviidae; genus Gavia; species Gavia stellata. Next base: position 50,092 of record NW_026776541.1, read on the forward strand.
AGGGTGCCAGCCCTGAAAGCTCTTGCTGGTCCTCATCTCCCACTGGTAACCTCTCAAACGAACCACAAACACTTGGCCTCTGAACTTGTTTAGCCTACTAAAACTTCCAACGTACACTGCCTCTCCTGCTCAATCTGCCCAAAATTCAACACCGCAATTGCGAACGTCCAGGGATTGCTCCTACACTAAAGGTGCCAGCCCTGAAAGCTCTTGCTGGTCCTCATCTCCCACTGGTAACCTCTCAAACGAACCACAAACACTTGGCCTCTGAACTTGTTTAGCCTACTAAAACTTCCAACGTACACAGCCTCTCCTGCTCAATCTGCCCAAAATTCAACACCGATGTTGTGAACGTCCAGCGATTGCTCCTACACTAATGGTGCCAACCCTGAAAGCTCTTGCTGGTCCTCATCTCCCACTGGTAACCTCTCAAACGAACCACAAACACTTGGCCTCTGAACTTGTTTAGCCTACTAAAACTTCCAACGTACACAGCCTCTCCTGCTCAATCTGGCCAGAGCTCAACACCGATGTTGTGAACGTCCAGGGATTGCTCCTACACTAAAGGTGCCAGCCCTGAAAGCTCTTGCTGGTCCTCATCTCCCACTGGTAACCTCTCAAACGAACCACAAACACTTGGCCTCTGAACTTGTTTAGCCTACTAAAACTTCCAACGTACACAGCCTCTCCTGCTCAATCTGCCCAAAATTCAACACCGATGTTGTGAACGTCCAGGGATTGCTCCTACACTAAAGGTGCCAGCCCTGAAAGCTCTTGCTGGTCCTCATCTCCCACTGGTAACCTCTCAAACGAACCACAAACACTTGGCCTCTGAACTTCTTTAGCCTACTAAAACTTCCAACGTACACAGCCTCTCCTGCTCAATCTGGCCAGAGCTCAACACCGAAATTGCGAACGTCCAGGGATTGCTCCTACACTAATGGTGCCAGCCCTGAAAGCTCTTGCTGGTCCTCATCTCCCACTGGTAACCTCTCAGACGAACCACAAACACTTGGGCTCTGAACTCGTTTAGCCTACTAAAACTTCCAACGTACACAGCCTCTCCTGCTCAATCTGCCCAAAATTCAACACCGAAACTGCGAACGTCCAACGATTTCTCCTACACTAATGGTGCCAGCCCTGAAAGCTCTTGCTGGTCCTCATCTCCCACTGGTAACCTCTCAAACGAACCACAAACACTTGGCCTCTGAACTTGTTTAGCCTACTAAAACTTCCAACGTACACTGCCTCTCCTGCTCAATCTGGCCAGAGCTCAACACCGAAATTGCGAACGTCCAGGGATTGCTCCTACACTAAAGGTGCCAGCCCTGAAAGCTCTTGCTGGTCCTCATCTCCCACTGGTAACCTCTCAAACGAACCACAAACACTTGGCCTCTGAACTTGTTTAGCCTACTAAAACTTCCAACGTACACAGCCTCTCCTGCTCAATCTGCCCAAAATTCAACACTGATGTTGTGAACGTCCAGCGATTGCTCCTACACTAAGGGTGCCAGCCCTGAAAGCTCTTGCTGGTCCTCATCTCCCACTGGTAACCTCTCAAACGAACCACAAACACTTGGCCTCTGAACTTGTTTAGCCTACTAAAACTTCCAACGTACACAGCCTCTCCTGCTCAATCTGCCCAAAATTCAACACCGAAATTGCGAACGTCCAGGGATTGCTCCTACACTAAAGGTGCCAGCCCTGAAAGCTCTTGCTGGTCCTCATCTCCCACTGGTAACCTCTCAAACGAACCACAAACACTTGGCCTCTGAACTTGTTTAGCCTACTAAAACTTCCAACGTACACAGCCTCTCCTGCTCAATCTGCCCAAAATTCAACACCGAAATTGCGAACGTCCAGCGATTGCTCCTACACTAAAGGTGCCAGCCCTGAAAGCTCTTGCTGGTCCTCATCTCCCACTGGTAACCTCTCAAACGAACCACAAACACTTGGCCTCTGAACTTGTTTAGCCTACTAAAACTTCCAACGTACACAGCCTCTCCTGCTCAATCTGCCCAAAATTCAACACCGATGTTGTGAACGTCCAGGGATTGCTCCTACACTAAAGGTGCCAGCCCTGAAAGCTCTTGCTGGTCCTCATCTCCCACTGGTAACCTCTCAAACGAACCACAAACACTTGGCCTCTGAACTTGTTTAGCCTACTAAAACTTCCAACGTACACTGCCTCTCCTGCTCAATCTGCCCAAAATTCAACACTGATGTTGTGAACGTCCAGGGATTGCTCCTACACTAAAGGTGCCAGCCCTGAAAGCTCTTGCTGGTCCTCATCTCCCACTGGTAACCTCTCAAACGAACCACAAACACTTGGCCTCTGAACTTGTTTAGCCTACTAAAACTTCCAACGTACACAGCCTCTCCTGCTCAATCTGCCCAAAATTCAACACCGATGTTGTGAACGTCCAGGGATTGCTCCTACACTAAAGGTGCCAGCCCTGAAAGCTCTTGCTGGTCCTCATCTCCCACTGGTAACCTCTCAAACGAACCACAAACACTTGGCCTCTGAACTTGTTTAGCCTACTAAAACTTCCAACGTACACAGCCTCTCCTGCTCAATCTGGCCAGAGCTCAACTCCGAAATTGCGAACGTCCAGCGATTGCTCCTACACTAAAGGTGCCAGCCCTGAAAGCTCTTGCTGGTCCTCATCTCCCACTGGTAACCTCTCAAACGAACCACAAACACTTGGCCTCTGAACTTGTTTAGCCTACTAAAACTTCCAACGTACACAGCCTCTCCTGCTCAATCTGGCCAGAGCTCAACACCGAAATTGCGAACGTCCAGGGATTGCTCCTACACTAAAGGTGCCAGCCCTGAAAGCTCTTGCTGGTCCTCATCTCCCACTGGTAACCTCTCAAACGAACCACAAACACTTGGCCTCTGAACTTGTTTAGCCTACTAAAACTTCCAACGTACACAGCCTCTCCTGCTCAATCTGCCCAAAATTCAACACCGAAGTTGTGAACGTCCAGCGATTGCTCCTACACTAAAGGTGCCAGCCCTGAAAGCTCTTGCTGGTCCTCATCTCCCACTGGTAACCTCTCAAACGAACCACAAACACTTGGCCTCTGAACTTGTTTAGCCTACTAAAACTTCCAACGTACACAGCCTCTCCTGCTCAATCTGCCCAAAATTCAACACCGATGTTGTGAACGTCCAGGGATTGCTCCTACACTAAAGGTGCCAGCCCTGAAAGCTCTTGCTGGTCCTCATCTCCCACTGGTAACCTCTCAAACGAACCACAAACACTTGGCCTCTGAACTTGTTTAGCCTACTAAAACTTCCAACGTACACAGCCTCTCCTGCTCAATCTGCCCAAAATTCAACACCGATGTTGTGAACGTCCAGCGATTGCTCCTACACTAAAGGTGCCAGCCCTGAAAGCTCTTGCTGGTCCTCATCTCCCACTGGTAACCTCTCAAACGAACCACAAACACTTGGCCTCTGAACTTGTTTAGCCTACTAAAACTTCCAACGTACACAGCCTCTCCTGCTCAATCTGCCCAAAATTCAACACCGATGTTGTGAACGTCCAGGGATTGCTCCTACACTAAAGGTGCCAGCCCTGAAAGCTCTTGCTGGTCCTCATCTCCCACTGGTAACCTCTCAAACGAACCACAAACACTTGGCCTCTGAACTTGTTTAGCCTACTAAAACTTCCAACGTACACAGCCTCTCCTGCTCAATCTGCCCAAAATTCAACACCGATGTTGTGAACGTCCAGCGATTGCTCCTACACTAAAGGTGCCAGCCCTGAAAGCTCTTGCTGGTCCTCATCTCCCACTGGTAACCTCTCAAACGAACCACAAACACTTGGCCTCTGAACTTGTTTAGCCTACTAAAACTTCCAACGTACACAGCCTCTCCTGCTCAATCTGCCCAAAATTCAACACCGAAATTGCGAACGTCCAGGGATTGCTCCTACACTAATGGTGCCAGCCCTGAAAGCTCTTGCTGGTCCTCATCTCCCACTGGTAACCTCTCAAACGAACCACAAACACTTGGCCTCTGAACTTGTTTAGCCTACTAAAACTTCCAACGTACACAGCCTCTCCTGCTCAATCTGCCCAAAATTCAACACCGATGTTGTGAACGTCCAGCGATTGCTCCTACACTAATGGTGCCAACCCTGAAAGCTCTTGCTGGTCCTCATCTCCCACTGGTAACCTCTCAAACGAACCACAAACACTTGGCCTCTGAACTTGTTTAGCCTACTAAAACTT
>NW_026776542.1:0-57233 GCF_030936135.1 Gavia stellata
TCGACCTCCGCCCACTGCGTCTCCTCCGGCGACTCCACCTTCTTTATATCCACCACTGCCCTCCTCCAGCGAGTCGTCTGGCTCAACAACTCCATCTGCCGACAGGAGTCGTGAGGTGCCCTCAAACGCCACAAAAAAATTGTTGCAAACAGTTATGAGACGCCTTGACGAGTTAGATCTACGTCTGGGAAGAAAAGAAGAAAACACCCCTTCATGGCTGAGGTACCCCTCATCGCCTCCAAAATCTACATGCTGGAGCAGCGTCATTAGAGATGCTATTTTAGAAGGACAGTGGAAAGCAGTTGATAATCTGGGTGGACCTTCGCCTCTAGCCTTCCCTGTGCTACAAGAGAATGGTCATGGGAAGTGGGAACCACATAACTGGAAGATTTTACAACAAGCTCGCGCTACGGTCTCAGCATATGGAATAAAGTCTGAAGCAACCCGGCAAATTGTCACTTGGATCTTTTCTGCGGATCTCATGTGTGCATATGACTGTCGCAATTTGATGAGACTACTGCTCACTCCAACTCAATATATCTTATGGGAATCCGCCTGGCAGCAACGGGCCGTAAATGAGGCGGCCCGTCGACAGAGACAAGAGGACCCCCTCTATGGAGTCACTGCTGACATGCTTACGGGACAGGGATCATACAGTGATCTACAAGTTCAACTTACATTCCCATCAAACCTTTTGCAGCAAACAGCACAACTTGCCTTGGATGCATTCCTTAGTCTTCCAGTATCTAATATCCCATCATTTGGCAACATAATGCAAGGCGCCTCAGAAAAGTATAGCAACTTTATTGATCGTTTGTGGGAAGCGGTCATGAATCACCCTGATTTAGATGAAACTGGCAAGCAACAGATGTTTAAGGTATTTGCTTTTGACAACACCAATAAAACCACCAAACAAATTCTAGCTAGTTTGCCTAAAGAAGCAGGGGTAGATGAAATGTTATTGAGAGTAGACAGAGCTGAAGCTCAAAAACAAAGTTCCACCGTCGCCGCGGCAGTTCAAGGAGCTGTCCGAGAAGTTATGCAGCCCCTAGCCGCGGTGGTTTGGAAGAAGCGAACCCGACTGCCTGGACAACCCTTTCGAGGCAAGTGCTACCGCTGTGGTGAGTCAGGCCATATCAAGGCCAGATTTATATCCTTTGTTTATCCCTAAAGGTAGTCGAATCGCACAAATACTTGCACTTCACAATCCACCTGACTATCCATCAAAGGCAGATACCCTTCGTGGCAACCAAGGTTTTGGATCCACCGGGCCTGCTGTTTGCTTCACCACAAGAATGGACCGACGTCCCACAATGAATTTAACCATTTCACAACATGGAGTGGCCAAGCACATTAAAGCACTACTGGACACTGGGGCTGATGTTACAATTATAAGCCGAACTATATGGCCTACAAGTTGGTCCGTAGAACTACCAACGTCACCCATTGCAGGCGTGGGAGGACAATCCACACCTTATATCAGTAAACAACCAGTACAGATAGAATTTCCAGAAGGCCAACAAACAAGCCTTAAGGTATATGTATTACCTTTGCCCGGAGCGCTGGAAGCCTTAGTCAGCCGAGATGTCTTAAGCCAAATTGGTGCTGTTTTATCTACAAACCATTTTTAATTATGGGCACTGGAGTGCAGTCGCCCAACCCACCGTTGACTTGGACCTCCAATGAACCTGTGTGGGTTGACCAGTGGCCCATGACCGAGGAGCGACTGCAAATCGCTAAACAATTAGTTGCCGAACAACTTGCAGCTGGCCACATAAAACCATCTGTTAGTCCCTGGAATACTCCCATATTTATAATCCCAAAAAAGAGTGGAAAATGGAGACTTTTACATGACCTACGCAGAGTTAATGCCCAAATGCAATCAATGGGTGCTTTGCAACCTGGAATGCCTTCGCCTAATATGTTACCAGATGGGTGGCATATCTTGATTGTAGATTTAAAAGACTGTTTCTTTACCATTCCCTTGCATCCTCAGGATACACAGCGATTTGCATTTTCAATACCAGCTATAAACAAAGCCTCACCGGCAGACCGCTATGAATGGGTCGTCTTACCACAAGGCATGAAAAACTCACCTACACTCTGTCAGCTATATGTAGCCTGGGCATTACAACCACTCCGGGACCAATGGCCGGACACAATAATCTATCATTACATGGATGATATTCTCTGTTGTCAAGAAAAACCTTTTACCGAAGGGTCCTTACAGCAACTAACCAGCATGTTATCAAAAAAGGGGCTTGTTGTCGCACCGGAAAAGGTGCAGTGCACTGCTCCCTGGAAATACCTCGGATGATCTATTATAGACTCTAAAATTCGGCCACAAAAAATGGAACTTGCAACCCAGTTACGCACATTAACTGATGTCCAGACCTTGCTTGGAGACATACAATGGGTGCGGAACTGTGTTGGCATCTCCAACACGGATATCGCACCCCTGACAGAACTCTTGCGAGGCAATCATCTAGCCGACAACATTACTCTAACTACAACTCACCATACAGCACTTCAAAAAATTACACAAAAACTTCAATCAATGTGGTCATATCAATGCCTTTTACTCTTGCCAGTGTCTCTATTAATATGTAATAGCAAAGATTCGCCCTATGCAGTCATTTGTCAGTGGCAAAACAAGAAGGGGGAACTTGATTCTCCCCTTTCCTCTTTTGAGGATGCCACTGACAAATGTGAGGGAAAAGCCACAAAAGAAACAGTTTTTAACATCTTGGACATTGAGGTGCTGGAGCGTGTCCAGAGAAGGGCGACGAAGCTGGTGAGGGGTCTGGAACACAAGTCTTATGAGGAGCGGCTGAGGGAGCTGGGGTTGTTTAGCCTGGAGAAGAGGAGGCTGAGGGGAGACCTTATCGCTCTCTACAACTACCTGAAAGGGGGTTGCAGAGAGGTGGGTGTTGGTCTCTTCTCCCAAGTGACTAGTGACAGGACTAGAGGAAATGGCCTCAAGTTGCGACAGGGGAGGTTCAGGCTAGACATTAGGAAAAAGTTCTTCACTGAGAGAGTGGTGAAACACTGGAATAGGCTGCCCAGGGAGGTGGTAGAGTCACCCTCCCTGGAGGTATTCAAGGAGCGTGTGGATGTGGCATTGTGGGATGTAGCTTGATGGACATGGTGCTGTGTGGTGTTGGGTGGGTTGTGGCTTGTTATTGTTGTTGTGTGGCGTGGGTTTTGTGGTTGTGTGTGTTGTTTTTTTTTTTTTTGTTTTTGTTTTTGTTTTTTTTTTTTTTTCCCCCCCAGGTTGGACTCGATGATCTTACAGGTCTTTTCCAACCGTACTGATTCTGTGATTCTGTGATTCTGTGACTGGGTGTTCCTAAGTGTACAGCCAAAAACAAGCATTCAGATGCGAACGGAAGCAATAGGAGAACTAATACGAAAAGGGAGGTCACGAATTGTTGAAATCAGTGGTAAAGAGCCGGATGATATCAGCATACCAGCCAATGCCGCTGATTTAGAATGGTGGTTGTGTCATGACGCTGCCATACAACAGGCCTTGTTAGGTTATGGCGGGAAAGTGCACCCGCAACAACCAGCAGGGAAATTATGCCAAGTTTTAAAAAGGAATCAGTGGCTAGAAAGACCCAAGGTACAAAGAGATCCATTGCCAGATGGTCTCACGGTGTACACAGATGCAGGCAAACGCTCCAGGCGTGCCGCCTGTGTCTGGCAGGAAAAGGATAAGTGGTGTCAACACATCATAGAGGGACAGCCCCAAGATTCCCTCCAAATGTTGGAGCTCACGGCAGTCATTTGGGCCCTGGACAATTGGTTGAGCACTCCCTTGAATGTGGTAACAGACTCCTTATATGTAGCAGGAATGGTACCATGTCTAGAAGATGCTTTATTGAGGGAGACAACTAATCCTAGATTGGGGAAGTTATTTATTCGATTACGCTCTGTCCTAGACCAAAGGACAGCCACCTGCTGTATCATCCATATCCGTAGCCATCAACTAAACATTGGACTAGGCCAGGGCAATCAGCTTGCGGATCACCTGGTTAGTCCGGTGTGTCATGTACCTCCTGTAGATAAATTTCAACAAGCTAGGCAAAGTCACGAAAACTTTCATCAAAACGCGAAGGGTCTAAAAAGACAGTTCAGTCTAACAGAAAAAGAGGCTCGGGGCATCATCCAAGCCTGTCCAAGATGTGGAAACCATGGCCCAGGAATTGGATTAGGAGTGAATCCCAAAGGCTTAAAAGCATTAGAACTATGGCAAATGGATGTTACTCACGTCCCAGAATTTGGTCGCCTAAAATATGTACATGTTACTATAGACACCTTTTCTAAGATGATTTGGGCCACTGCACAGTCTGGGGAAAAAGCATATCATGTGTGTAAACATTTGCTCGCTTGCTTTGCAGTTTTAGGAGTGCCTGAATGCATTAAAACAGATAACGGACCCGCTTATGTTAGCCAAAAATTCAGAGCCTTTTTATTAAGATGGGGGGTTGATCACGTAACAGGAATCCCACACTCGCCTACGGGACAGGGCTTAATAGAGCGCACTCATCAAATACTGAAGGACTACCTAGCTAAACAAAAGGGAGTTGAGGACGATCCCCGGCAACGGTTGCATCGTGTCCTCTTTACATTAAACTTTCTATGCCTAATGGGTGATCGAGAGGAACCACCGGTGATAATTCACCATCAAAATCTTAAATTTAACAATACAACAACGCTCCCGCAACTTAAAGTGTTATATAAAGATCCAATCTCTGGAATTTGGAAAGGACCTGTGCCAGTTATTTTCAATGGTCAAGGTTATATGTGTGTCTCCACAGATCAAGGTCCAGTGTGGGTTCCCAGCCGAGCTGTGAAGCCAGCGTTACGCTCTGAAGAGCAGCGTACTGATCAAGACTCACCGACTAATACATAATTGCATATATAAATTGTACTAAAACATAGTTAAGAACCCCTTAATTACTTACTAAAGCTACTAACAATTAAATTTGAAACAGTGACTATTACTAATAATCGCACTAATACTAACCGGCAGCAGCCTTACTGCCTTTTATGGTAATTCGTTTATCACTCCAAAAGGCTGTAAGTATTACCGGGTTGAAAGAATGTTGGGTTTGTGGTACGGTTGATCAATATCAGAACCCCCTAACTGGTATTCCGATAACGAAGTGGAGTGCATACAATATCAATTATACTTATGATAACGAAGCAGTAACCTGGAACGGAACGTCCTCACCCTATTATGGGATTTTTAATACCTTGAAGGAAAATTGGACGTGAGTGCAGTTGAAATATGGTCCATTTAACGCACTTAGACAAGGCCCACAAAACAACACGTCAGGTATAAATCTCCCACAGTGGACCAACTTTCTCTATGTTCTCACTAGACAGAATGAAAGCCTCGCGATCAACATCACCTGTGACTTACACCCAGGCCTATGGTGGCTGTGTGGTGATTTGATAGCCAGAAAGCAGTTGCCTGGCAACTGGACTGGGCACAGTACGCCTGGGATGATAATACCAAACCTTCAAGTGTTTAATCATTTCGACATGCATGGTATCATGCGCGATGTTTGGACACGGTCACGATATTGGAGAAGCCGAAAGAACCTCCTCCTTCAATTGATCCCGTCCAGTTGAATGACAACTGAATACGTGCACTGTGCCACCTGCGGACAACAAGAATTTCGTTGTCGAGGATTAGCGGGACATTGGTATCATGACTGTTTAGAAGGACAATACCAAATCAATTCGCAATGCTTCTCGCATCGTGGTAGCAACAGGCCTCGAGCTTGAGGCCAACTCTGACAGACTGCTTCAGCAGTCTTGGTTATGGTATACATGGATCTGGTAGCAAAAGAGTTCCAGGAACTCATCCACATAAGACTGCCCTTTTTAGAATTCTGATGAATATGTATGATTTTTCCGTATATGAACTGAGGTGTTTTGCTAACCCATTGGAGCACTCATGGTGGACAAATCCCCAGTGCTGCCCAGCGCTGTATTAAAGAATGCCTGCTTAATAACAAACTAGTTGTTATTAAGTTATTCATCTCGGAAAACCGTCCTGATCGCGGGCTCGGTACCGACTTTGTTGTTTCAGTTTTAGATGGGACAATCTCTGGCTGCAGGAACCTCTGAATCGGCGACTCTCTAGGCCGGCCCCGGAGACTTCTCTGGAGGGACTCACCGATTCAGCGGATCCTCGCGGGGACAGACAGTGGAATGGTAAACAAGAAGAAGGAAATACATCCACGAAGAGGAGAAGTGCTCCTGTGCATGCACAAGAGCACTGTACCAATCACACTCGCCGCCTTGGCGCGTGAACAGAGGCTGTAAGCCAATTATACAACAGTTGCGGACGCGTGTTCTTGGCATCTGTCTATATATACTCTGTAAGCTTGAATAAAGGAGAGAACGACTATACTCATATTGAGATTTCATCGTTACTCCGGGTGGTTCTCCCTCTCCAACACTGAGCAGTCTTTCAGGGGGCCATAAGTGGGAAACAAGTCCTGAAAAGTGGAGGCATGCAAACGGTGCCCATGCTGGAGAAAAGGCAAAGGGGGAGAGCAAGCTTCAGGTGACTCCTGAGAGGGCCTGACTCCATCCCCTCGGAGTGTGGGTGCTGGGCTGGGGAGGGAGAGCTGGGGGGGGCACTCCCTGTCACAGGGATGGTTTTTGTCTGTGTTGCTCAAAGGGACGACTGGCCAAAAAGCTGCGCTCCCCCACGTGCTCTCCGTCTGCCCTCATGAGTTCTGTTCAGTGGGACAACTTGTCTCAAAGGCTCAGGGAGAGCCTCCATGCAGTAGCACTAGCAAGCCTTGGAAAGGGAAGTTGGGTGAGCACAAAACAAATTGTGCACAAATGTGAAGGGTGGCCAAGAAGGGCGACCAAACCCTGGGAAATGCTGGGAGAACTGGGTGACGTCCATCCCAGACTGTAAGCAAAGCTGAGAGGTGGCAGAGAGGCTCCAGAGTGCATTGATTTACAATGGCTTTGGGAGTTTCCTTTGTTTCTGCTTAAACACAACCCCAGGATGTTCACTGCTTCAGAGATGCTAACAAAGTGAGAAAGAACTTTTCCTGGCAATTTCAGACATCCTGTGAGAGTAGAGGAGTGCACAGGACACACTTGTGTGCAGAATAGTTCCTCCAGGTGTGGATGGCAAGAGAAACTCAAATCCTGTTGATCCTAAGGATTTCCAGAAGTACTGCATAGAAGGCACCATAGCAGTCTTGGGCTCTGTGCTGCTTGGGATGGGATTGCGCTGTGTGATCTGTCTGTGGAGGAAGAGAAAACAGTGAGTTCTGGGAGGGTTTTTTTTTTTTGCCAAACAACTGCATGAGATGGTTGCTATTAGTCATGAAGCATTTAGAGGAGTATTCTGGAGTACCTGACCAGACTCTACTGAGATTTCTGCTGTAAGATGTTTTAACTGGCCTCTCAATTTATGGGCATTCTTTTCTGAAACGCCTTCTTACTGTTGCAAGTGTTAGCCAAAAGTGACCCTACCTCAACAACAGCAGACCCAGCGACAGATGTAGGCAGAGCAAGGTCAGAAAGTGAAGCCCACAAGGGAGGACATGGCCATAGAAAGTGAGAATTTCAAGCGTGACATCTCCCTACCAGTGAACGTCCCAGCAGAAATCACCCTGTTAGGTGATGCTGTGAATCCCAGCTATTCACCTCGCCAGGGTGTCCCAGCAACTCAGACCGTGGTGAGAAATCTCTGCGGCTATTGGCCTCACTTTGGAGACAGAAAGTCAGTCTGTCCCATCTGCATCCCAACACTACCAGCGTGTGTGTTCTCAGCACAGACGAGGGGGTTGTCTGTGCAGGGGTATGTATCTCTTTGGCTACGTATTCTGGAGAGAGGATGGAGAGCACCTCACCGAAGAGAGAGCCAAGGCTGTCACCTTGTCTGGTCAGGGACAGCAAGGTAGCCGAGTGATTGTCTCTGCTAGGCAGGCAGAGAAAGGAGAACAGGAGGCTCTCCTGACCCTGCAGTGCCGTGCCCAGCTTTGGTCCCCTTGGTCTGGCGGGGTCAGGTCTCCTTCCCAGGACATGCAGAGCAGGCAGGTCAGGGTGGTCAGGGCTGAGAGGAGACGAGTAATGGGCAGGAAAGTAGAGCCCCAGCCGAGGGTTGGGGGGTGCCCCGTTTTCTGCACCAAGCTCTCTGTGCCCAGAGCTCCCACGTGCAGCCAGATGCCCGCACCCCACAGTGCGCCCAGTGCTCTGCCACAACCTTGCACCCACCTGGCACTGTAGCTGCGGCCTCAGCAGCCTACTCTCTCCATAGGCACCTCTCTGCAGCTTTGGGAGCCTGGCCCGACACCAGCAGCTGCCCCATGCTCCCAGACAGTAGTCCTGTGCACCCCAGCACCTCTGAGAGCCGGACCCAATGCCAGCAGCCATCGCCTGTGCCTGGAAAATCAGCCTGCCTTCCACAGAACCCCAGTGGACCGGTCTCAGACAGCCCAGAGAGCTGCCTGGCCCGCCCACCCCCACCCTGGCCCCCATGGCTGTCCCACTCAGCCAGATGGCTATTGCAGGACCGGCCCAGTGCCCTCCAGTCCCCAGAGGAAGTGAAAACATCCCCCCACCCCCCTTGCTCCGGCTGCCCCCAGGCCCTCTCTCATCTCTTTCTCCTCAGGCTGCTCAGCCTCTGCCTCCTCCAGCCCTGCCCCAGGCCATCTGTGACTCACAGGCCACATCTGGCTCTGCTCATTGGCTCAGCCATGACCAATGGCATTGCTGTTTCCAGGCAGGCAGGGGCAGCCTGGGCCTCTCCTCACAGAGCTACCCTGTGCCCGCTGCCCCTCCACACTGCCAGACCCCAGGGCTGGGGCTGGGTGATGGGGGGTTGATTTTGGGCAGCCGCAACCCTGGGCAGGAGGAGCTGCCTGTTATTGTCCTGTGGCCTTTTGGGGGTTTTTATTCAGGCACCTTCGGAGGACTAAACTAAAAAGTCCAATGGCAGAAGCTTCTGTCCAGGCCCTCCCCTGAGGAGACAGGCTGTCCTGGAAAGGGCCCTGTCACGCTCACCCATCCCAGCCCGCCGGCCGCAGCATCTCGCGCCCTGAGCCCAGCTCACTCCTCAGCCAGCCGGGACAATGGGCCTGTGGAGAGAGGGCCTTCACGAAGGGCCATGGCACCTGGAGCTGTTCTCTCAGCAGCGCAAGGTGTGTGCAGAGCTCTGCTATCCCTCGGTCCGCTCATGGAGTCTGGGCCTGCTCAGGGAGGGAGGGAAAGGAGAGGGGGAGGGGAGGGAAGAGGAAGGAAGGGGAGCTGCCCTGGATTTGTTCGGGATCGGCAAGTCTTTCCCAAAATGCGGGTCTGTGTGTGCTGCCAGCCACAACCCTGGGCAGGAGGAGCTGCGTGATGAGAGCCGCTGGTGTCAGTCAGGCTAGCACCTGGCAGGAGAGAGGGCTCTGCCCCTGGTCACACCGCCCATGCTGAGCCCAGCACCCAGGGCCTTCCTCAGGCCTTGCCTTCCCCTGGGTGGCGAGGAGGAGGGACGCCCTGTCCTGGTGTGGCCCAGGACATCTTCCTGTGGCCAGAAGCAAGGACAGAGCCCCATCACTCTCCCCACGGGGGCTGACCACTGTCTTTCCCTTCTGTCCCTGGGGCTCCCCAGCACTGGCAGGCCCCACAGGGCTTCAGAGCCAAGGAAATGCTGGGGCACCAGCGACTCCTGGGGCTCAGGGCAGCTTTGGGCATCTCTGAAGCTGAGGTGCGGCTGCCCCTTTGCTTCTGCATACGCAGTTATTTTCTACCCACCCCCCCAACATGGTCAAAACTGTTTCTCCCCGTGGCACATGGACTGGACAGATGCCATGTCCCTGTTAGTCTGGGAGGACCTCAGGGAAACAGGGAAGTCACAGTATGCACACAGGTAGGAGGACAGTGAGAAAGAGCCGTGTTTCACACCTGAATTCAGACATTTATCTCCCTCAAAGTCAGTTTTTTTTCCTCCAAGCTGCACAGCTTTTTGCCAGTGAAAGCAAGGTGGGCTGAGCTGGCCTTCAGGATAACTCCTGAAGTGCCTATGCTTGTCCTTTTTTCCACCTTCTATTTCTCCCCACTTCCCCCCAGTTCCATTCTCTAGTAAAGGTAATTATGATTTGACTTTCTGGACAGATCACAGAGTAGGGAGATACAGGATTTAAGTATAGGCTGGTCTATAGCTTCTGAGCTGTAGCCTATGGGTAGAGTCACCCTTTCCTAAGTATAAATTCTTTTCCGTATTCTCAAATAGGCAAGCATGGGGACAGCAGTGTAGTCCTCCTACGGAGAAGTTGGGCTCAATCTAGAATGAGAAGAAGCCTACCTTGACTGGTACGGTAGGAAGGGAGGGAGAAAAGGAGCATGGCAGAGAGCTGTTAAAGCATCAGCTGGAAGCTGGTAACTCCTGCATACAAGGTGGGAATATGTGGGCTGGAGAGCCTGAGGGCTCTGCTGCTAACGCTGGCAACAGGAAAGCAGCAGGTCCTCTTCAGAGAAGGTGACATGCATTGGAGTCTTTGAACAAGGCCTTCGTAACTGCTGCAAGTGGGTCCCTGTGACAGTGACGGTAAGGTTGTCAAGCTGCAGCTCTGCAGCAGTTAAAAGTACCACGGAAACAGTTTGGATGGCAGATGCTGTTCTGTGTGTTTTGTTTTGGCTAGTCATTTCATTGAGCTAGAATTACTTCTTTACAATTAGATATTTCCTCCTCCTCCTGCCCCTGCACCTCCTCTTCCTGCCTCCTGTTGCCTCCTGTTGCCTCCGGTTGCCTCCGGTTGCATCCTCTTTCCTCCTCCTTTTGGCTCCTGTGGCCTCTTCCGCCTCCCCTTGTTGCCTTCTGTTGCCTCCTCCTCCTGTTGTTTCCTGTGACCTCCTCCTCCACCTCTTGCTTCCTGTTGCCTCCTCCTTCTCCTCCTCCTGTTGCCACCTGGTTTCCACTTTTTCCTCCTCTTGCTTCCTTCTGCTCCTGTTGCCTCCTTTTGCCTCCTCCTCCTCCTCCTGTGTCCTCCTGTGTCCTGCCGTTGCCTTCTCCTCCTCCTGTTGCCACCTGTTGTCTCATGTTGCCTTGTCCTCCTTATGTTTCCTCGTTTCCTGCTGTTGCCCCCTCCTCTTGTTGCCTCTTGTTTTCTCCTGTTGCATCCTGTTGCCTCATTTTGTCTCCTCCTCCTTTCTTTCAGTTGTCTTCTGCTGTGTTCCCCTCCTCCTCCACCTGTTTCCTCTTGTTGCCTCCTACTTCTCCTGTTACCTCCTGTTGCCTCCTGTTGCCTCCTTCCCCTCCTCATCCTTCTTTTGACTCCTGTTCACTTCTCCTCCTCTTGCCACATGTTGCCTCCTCCTCTTTCTCCTCCTCAGCTTGCCGCCTGTTGTCTCTTCCTCCTTCTCTTGCCACCTGTTGCCTTGTTTTGCCGCTGCCGCCGCCACCTCCTCCTCCTCCTCATCTTCCTCCTACTCTTCCTGCTGTTGCCTCCTGATGCTTCTTCCTTCTCCTCTTCTTATTCCTCTTGCCTCCTGTTGCCTCCTATTTCTTCATGTTGCTTTCTCCTCCTCCTCCTCCTCTTGCCTCCATATGGATTGATTGCTTTCTATTGCAGCCCATTCCTCCTACTCCCATTGCCTGCTCTTGCCTCCTTCTTCTCTTCCGCCTGTTTCCTCCTTTGTCCCCCTGTTTCCTTCTCCTCCCCCTGTCGGCTTTTATTGTCTCCTTTTTCCTTCGACTCCTCCTCTTCCTGTTTCCTCCTGTTGCCTCCTGTTGCCTCTGCTCCTGTTGCCTCCTGTTTTCTCCTGTTTCCTTCTGTTGCTTTCATTTTGCCTCCTCCTCCTCTTCCTCCCATTATTTCCTGTTGCTCTCTCCTCCTCGTCCTCTTCCTCTGCCTTCTGTGTCTTCCTGTTGCTTTCTCCTCCTCCTTTTGCCTCCTTCTCCTCCTCCTCCTCTTGCCTCCTTCTCCTCCTCCTCCTCTTGTCTCTTGTTTCCTTCTTGTGGAATTATTGCTGGAGGTGACTTAGAAATTAAGTCTCTATTTGCATTTTTAAGGAAATGTACAGCATTGAAGAAAATTTCAGGGTGGAGTGTAGCGGTCATGAAGAATTCCATCCCACAAAGGTTCCCTAGGTAGACTTAGATGTGTGCAACGCCAGGGGAGCTTGGTGTGCTGACTCTAAGAGAAGCTGTACAGAGGGTGGAGCGAAGTGGAGACACCGCGGCCAGGCTCTATGATAAGATGGGAGCTCGAAGGTCGTATGGAACAATGAGATGGAGACTCACCCTGATAATTAGGATACGTACCTGGTCAAAGACAATGCCATTGTACAATGATACAATGACCTATTTAGTGGGAGCAATGGTGTGTAGTGGAGTACCTGGGAATGGGCCCACAGTCTGTAACAAAATACTCATTACAATCTCATTATAATACTAAAAAACACACCTCCATCCCAAAGCTACCCACCTCCAAGGTGCGACCACCCCTCACTGAGCCTGCGCTCTGAATTTTTCTTGAAAAGCAAAGCGAGAAATGTTTACACCAATTGCAACACAGAAATACATGACTAGAGTCACTCAAGCTCCACCTGTAAAGCAAAAATAGTATGAAAAGACTTAAGAGAGGAGGCATGTTAGGGAAGACACCATTGCAGACCTGCTCTGGCATCTGGGATGAGTCGACGGGCTGAACCTCTCAGCCCCCCCTAACAAGGATGCCTTTGGATAAGATTCGAACACTTGGCTATACCAAGTGCCACCCCCGGGAGATTTAGCAACTTCTATAGAGTTGTTTTGTGATTTAATGCCCTTGTAGTGCACTATATTCCTCCTATTAACACTTGGCTATACCAAGTGTTTCCCCGGGAGATTTAGAAACCTTTGTGATCTAACACATTTGTAGCCAGGCTATATTACTTATATTCTTACTATTTGTACCACCTTTCTGGGCAGTAGTTCTGTCACCGGCAATCCAAAACAACTTGTGCATCTGTTGATTTAATAAACAACACTATCCATTAATCTGTTCGTAAGAGTTCTCATTGAATGTGACCAAATTCTTTAAGGGTGGCCGTGATAGTTCATGCAATGCGGCTAGACTGAAAGTGTACTAAGTTACAAGTGCATCCGTGATCGCTGGGATTATATGTGTGTGTGTGTGTGTGTGTGTGTGCGCGCGCGTGTGTCTATATATGTATATATATTGAACACGATCGGGCTTGTAACGCTGGAAATTGGGGGTCACTCAGAATCTAAGCCTAGCTGCCCCCAGCCCCTCTGATATCTGAGGACAAGCTGGAACGCAAGGGGATTCATTTTCTGCCAAATTGTTCAGTCTTTTAACGAGACACTCCTGTTGCCCCATGTTGTCTTTTGCTTCTTCTTCCTCCTGTGGCCTCCTGTTGGGTCTTCCTCCTCTTTCTCCTGTTGCCTCCTGTAGTCTCCTGTTGCTTCATGTTGCTTTCTCCTCCTCCTCCTCCTCTGTTTCTTCCTGGTACATCTTCTTCCACCGCCTGCCTTTCATCCATTTGCCTTCTATTGCCTCCTCTTCTTCCCACTCCTGTTGTCTGCTGTTGCCTCCTCCTCCTTCGTCCTCATATGGCCTCCTTCTCCTGTTGCCTCATGTCTTCTCCTCTTTCCTTCAGTTGCTTCCTTTTGCTTCCTGCTCCTCTTCCTCCTCTTGCCTGCTGTTTCTTTCTCCTCCTCCTCCTTCTCCTCCTCCTCCTCCTCCTCTTCTTCTTCTACCTCTTCCTCTGTCTTCTGTGGCTTCCTGTTGCTTCCTCCTTCTCACCTCCTTTGGCCTCCTGTTGCGCCCTTCTTGTATGGCCTCATGTTTTCTCCTGTTTCCTTGAGTTGCTTCCTTTTGCCTCTGCCTCTTTTTCCTCCTTAAAGATCATGTGATTCCGATCCCCCTGCCCTGGCCAGGGACACCTTCCACTAGACCAGGTTGCTCAAAGGCCCCTCCAACCTGACCTTGAACACTTCCAGTGCTGGGGCATCCACAACTTCTTTGCGCAACCTGTTCTAGTGCCTCACCACCTTTATACATCATGCTCCTATGACGTCACGCTGAGCAATTTAAAGCTGGGGGAAGGAGAAGGAAGGGGGAATGTTCAGGGTTATGGAGTTTTGTCTTCCCAAGTAACCGTTGCGCATGATGGAGCCCTGCTTTCCTGGAGATGGCTGCCGCTGGGAGGTAGTGCATGAATTCCTTCTTTTGCTTTGCTTGCACATGCAGATTTTGCTTTACCAATTAAACTGTCTTTGTCTCAACCCCCGAGTTTTCTCCCTTTTTTTCTGGCAATTCTCTCCCCCATCCCACTGGGGGGGACTGAGTGAGTGGCTGTGTGGTGCTTTGTTGCCAGCTCAGGTTAAACCACAACACTCCTCCTCCTTTTGACTCCTGTTGACAAAGCTTGAGTTACATGATTTGTCAATCCTGTCCCAACTTCATGGGGTACTAGAACTTCTAGGGCGTGGCCTAAGACTATAATTTTCACTTTGTTCAAGCAGCTGAAGCAGCCACAGAACACATGGAAGGGATAGATCCTTGCATGACTGGCTCTCGTTGCATAGAGGAATATGCTGCAAGCCTTGGTTGCCCCTGCAGGTCTTCTGTCAGTTCCTCGGAGGCAGTTCCTTCCCTTTCATGTACGTATAAGGTAAGAAGCTTATCATAATTTGAAGGCCACATGCAGGCGCTGTCAATAAGGCTCATTTAAGTTTTTCGAAGGCAGTCTTCTGGTCCACACTCCATTGCCAAAGTTTTGCTTGATCCTGATGTCTACTGTTGAGGAGTGGCTTTGCTAATTCTCCAAAAGCAGCAATCCGTGGCCAACAAAATCCGACAGCTCCTCAAAAGGCTCGCATCTGTTTTTTAGTTTGTGGCTGGGGAATATTTTGCATTGCTTGGATGCGATTTGGGGGTGAAAGTCGAGTTCCTTCTTCTAAGATACTTCCTAAATATTCCACTTTTGATTTACAAAATTAGAGTTGATAAGGAGAAGTTTTGTGACCCTTATCAGCCAATGCAGTGAACAACGCTAGAGTATCGATTTTGCATGTACGGTTGTTGGGACCGGCTATTAGTAAATCATCAACCTATGGTACTAATACAGATTGCCCTAGAAGTTTTCTCTCTTGTAATAGCCAGGAAAAATGGTTGGCAACCCTGCAAATCCTTGAGGTAATCGGGTCCCAGTAAGTTGCCCTGGCATGCAAGTAAAGGCAAAAATATTTTGGGCATCCGGGTGAATGGGGATGCTAAAAAATGCTGCGCATAAATCAATTACAGTATAAAATTTAGAATTTGAGGGGATTAAGGTAATGATAGTTGATGGATCAGGCATTATTCGGTGGGATATTTCTACCCACTTGTTGATGTCTCTTAGATCCTGTACAAATCGGTAGAGAGGTTTCCCATCTGGGCCTGGTTTTGGTTTTTGTTAATGAGTGGAATCGGGGTGTTACATGGTGATTGGCATTCTTTGACTATCCCTTGTGTGCTGGTTTTGGCTGGGATAGAGTTAACTTTTTTCACAGCAGCTAGTATGGGGCTGTGTTTTGGATTGGGGCTGGAAACAGTGTTGATAAAGCAGGGATGTTTTAGTAACTGCTGAGCAGGGCTCACACAGAGTCAAGGCCTTTTCTGCTCCTCACACCACCCCACCGGTGAGTGGTCTGGGAGTGCACGGGAAGTTGGGAGGGGACACAGCTGGGACAGCTGACCCCAACTGACCAAAGGCATATTCCATACCATATGACGTCATGCTCAGCATATGAAGCTGGGGGAGGAAGAAGGAAAGGGGGGACATTCGGAGTAATGGCGTTTGTGTTCCCGAGCAACCGTTACGTGTGATGGAGCCCTGCTTCCCTGCAGAGAGCTGAACACCTGTCTGCCGACGGGAGGTGGTGAATAAATTCCTTGTTTTGCTTTGCTTCTTTGTGCGTCTTTTGCTCTGCGTAGTAAACTGTCTTTATCTCAACCCATGAGTTTTCTTCTACTCTTCCGATTCTCTCCCCCATCCCACCTGGGGGGAGTGAGTGAGTGGCTGTGTGGTGCTTAGTTGCTGGCTGGGACTAAACCACAATACCTTGGTTTAAAAAGCTCTGGATTAGGGGTGCTACTTCTTGAATGGCTTCATGCGATAATGGGTACTTTTTGAGTGAAGGTGGGGGACCCTCTTTAATTTGTAGGATAACTGTTTCTGCAGATCTGAGGAGTCCTGCTTTAGTGGGATCCCACCCGCAAATACGGGGCAGGAGTTTCTGCAGCTCTTTTGGTAGGGCGAAGTCTGTTGGGCCTTCCTGTAATGTGGCAACTAATTTAAATAAATTCTTGACAGGTATCTGGAGCCACATGCCCTGCGGGGAAGAGTTTAAATGTGCCTGCAATTTCCCGAGTACATCTCTCCCTAATAAATATTTGGGGCTGTTTTCAGGTAGTATAAAAGTCTGTGTAACTGATAGGGGCCCTACCCAGAGGGACATCTTTTCTAGCATGGGTCCATGTTGGGGACCTCCTTCAATTCCCATGATACATTTTTGTTCCCCTGTGTTCATGTTTTGTGGTCATTTCTTTAGAGCTGCTTGCCAGTATCTAATGGGCACAAGTAACCAGCGCCTGTATCTAACGGGCACAAGTAACCTTCCCCCCTCCACACACAGCTGAAGGGTTAGTTGGAGCTCTTCTGGACGTACAGTATTGCAAATCATGTGGGCGTTCCTCATGGTTGCTGCATAACAGGGTCTTGGGTATAATTATGTTGTTGTACGGGGGCAGGGGAATTGACTTTGGAAGTCATGGTTAAAACCGGGCATAGCTGGTGGTGTCAGAGAAAAACAGGGCTTGAAGGGGCAATCTTTTTCCTAGTATCCTAATCACCTACAATAGTTGCAGCAACTGGCTTGGGAAATTTCGCTGGAAAAATGTCCTTGGGATTTACAGTGTCCTTGCCCTTGGCCCCACCCTCAAGGGAAAAAGGGTCCTGCACCCCAAAGAGCTGCAGCTGGCAAGGAAACTTTGTTGTCCTGTTGGTTTTTTCCTCCATTTCTCCTCTTTCTCTTCCCTACCATTAAAGACAAAAGTTGCTCTACTAACTATTTTATCTCTCTCTCCCTTTCCCTTGCCATCCTGGTGCATGTCTGGAAAAATATTTGCAGATGTCAGGAGCAGATTGGTGGAGAAAAAGAGAAACAAGTGATTGATTTTCAGGTTTGTCAGGAGCAGATTGGTGGAGAAAAAGAGAAACAAGTAATGATATAGCCTCAGCTCGAATTTGTCCTTCTGAGCAAGTCGTACTGCAGTTAGCATCTTGCCTTTCACACCCTCAGCTCTGAGCTCCTTGGCCCCTCCGGGAGGCAGGAGGAGGGCGGGGACTGGGAGAACCAGAGGCAGAGGCCAGGAGAAGGGAGGACAGAGGCAGGCGAGGGGGCGCTGGGGTGGAAGGTGATATGGCTGGGCTGTGGGGAGGTCACCTGTGTGGGAGGAAGCTGACAGGTCGGGAGCATCAGGTGGCACTGAGATGCTCAGTTCCTGTCAGTGATGGCTGAGAGAGCAAAGAGGTGGAGGGGCAGAGGAGAGGCAGGCTGGGGGGATGGCAAGGGGCCAGCAGCCAGGTGATGGCTGGGCTGGTGGCTTGTGAGGTCACTTCTGCCGGAGATGCTGATAGGGTAGGAGCAGGCATGAGGCTTAACTAGTCCTTGTGAGGTCACCTCTGTCCTTGCAGGTGATAGGCCAGCAGCATGCAAATGGCTTGGGAGTTCCTTGTGAGGTCACTTCTTCCTGAGACCCTGATAGGCCAGCAGCAAGCTGGGTGGGTGTTGATGAGGTCCCTTCAGCAGGAGCTGCTGCTCAGCCAGCAGCAGGCTGGAGGGGCATTGCCGGGTCTCTCCTCTCCACTGTGGCCCGTTCTGTCTCTTCCCTCTGCCACCGACCAGGATGAAGAGCCTGGCTGAAGGTCGTGGTGGGCTGCGGCCATCCCCAGAGCCTGCTCCTGCCTGGGCTGAGCTGCCCCGTGCCCTCGGCCTCTCCGCGGGTGGTGAGTACTTTCACGTCCTCCCCCCACAGCCGTGGCCCCCACTGAGCTGGCTCCCCCTGACTGACGTCTGTTCTGTACCGGGGTGGGGGGAACGTGTCGGTGCGGAGGGAGGAAGGCCTGTACGTGGCACAGTGTTGTGTCTGTGTGGTCTGAGCAGCGCTGAGCAAGGGGGATGATGGCCCCGTGTGCTGTGTGTGCATCTGTAATGGTGTTGGTATCTGCATCGCTATGTCTAATGCTATCGACATCTGCAATGGGATCAGTATCTGCCATGGCCTCTGCATCTGCAATGGTATTTGAATCTGCAATGGCATCTGCAAAGGTATTGGCATCTGGAATGCTGGGTGTGCAACCCTACTGTCGTCTGCAGCTCTCCAGTGTGCATAACATTGCAGATGCAGATACCATTGAAGGCTCAGATGCCACAGCAGACACTGTTGCAGAGAAGGATACCATTGCAGATGTAGGTACCATTGCAGAGCCCGCTGAAAATGCAGATGCCGTGTCAGACACCGCTGAGGATGCAGATGCCGCTGCAGATGGCATTGCAGATGCCGATAGCATCTCAGAGGCGGGCACCATTGCAGGAATCATTGCAGACACAGGGACAAGTGCACAGGCCATTGCAGATGCCATAGGAGATGCAGATAGCATTGAAGATACGATGGCAGATGCAGATAAAATTTCAGATTAAATTAAAGGTCTCAGTATCGGTGTCTCCGTCTGTGGGTATCAGTGTCTGCAATGGCATCTATAGGAGTACCTGTAGGTGTAGACTAGACTAGACTAGACTAGACTAATAGTGTAATAGTATCCATGTCTGCATCTGTACTAGTATGGGTATCTGTATCTGCAATAATGTTTGTATCAGTACCTTTATGTGTGATGGTACTTCCATCTCTAATGGTACCTCTGATGGACTGTGATTGTATTTGTAATTGCATGTGTAATTGAATCTGTACCTGTCATTGTATCTGCAGTTGTATGTGTAACGGTGCCTGGGATGGTGCTTTATCTGTACTAGTATGGTTAGTTGTATCTTTCTCTGTCATCGTATCTGAAAGTTTACATACTCTGTGTCTGTATCTGCACCTGTATCCACACTTCAGTCTTAATCTGTGTTTGCAATTTAGAATGGCTTATGTGATAGTATTGGTGATGGTACCAGTACCTGTCGTTGCGATGGTACCAGTAGTATCTGTGCCTCTAATGGTACCTCTCTCTGTATTTGTAATTGCCCCTGTAACTCTACCGGTATAGGTAATGGCGTCTGTGTCTGCACAGGTACTTGCAATGGTTTCTGTAGGTGTTCTGTAGCGGCACCTGCATCTGCAATGGGATCTCCACCTGCACTGGAATGTTCCTCTGCAGTAGTATTTGCACCTGGAATGCACCTGCAATGGTTTCTGCATCTGCAATGATACCTTCTTCTGCAATGACATCTGCACCTGCAAGGATGCCTACAGCTGCAACGGCATCTGCAAAGGTATCTCTGTCTGCAGCTAGTACTGGCTTCATCAAAGGTATCTGCAGCTGTTTTGAAATCTGTACGTTGCATCTGCTGCGGTATCGCCATCTGCAATGCCGTCTGCATCTGCAGGCCTATTTGAATTGGTGTCTCCACAGGCAAGTAAGTGTAATTGTATTCATACCTCCAGCTGTATCTGTATTGGCAATTGTATCTCTCTCTGATTCGGTGTCTGTCTCTGTAGTTCTTTCTCTGCCTATATCTCTGTGTGCAATTGTGTCCATCTCTGGAACTATACCTGTGTCTGTCATTGTATTTGTATCCAGATCACTAACAGCACCCATATCCCTGTCGGTGACTGTCTGTGTAGTTACCTGCATATTTATCTGTACCCCTACGTGTAACAGCACATCTCTGTGTAATGGTAGCTGTATTTGTATCGGTGCCTTTCTGTGTAATGGTTCCTCTGTCTGTCATGGAACCTAAGTGGGTAATGGTGTCACTTGCTGTACATCTACTGCTGTTTGGGTAACTGAAAGTGCACTAGTATCTGTGACTGTACTTTATCCTGAATTGTGAGCGTAATTGTACCTGTACCTGGAATTCTTTCAGTTTTGTGCCTCTATCTGCAATCCCGTAGATATGTCCGTAATTCTGTCAGTCTCTGTGACGGTAGCGGTACCTGTATTTCTGAGGGCGCCAGTACCTGTGCCTCTGCTGGTGTCGCGTTAAAGGGCAAAGCAATTTGGCTGAAAATAAACCCCCGTGCGTTCCAGCTTGCCCGCAGATATCAGAGGGGCTGGGGACGGCTGGGCTTTAGATTCTGAGTGACGCCCAATTCTCCGTGTTACAAGTCCCATCGTGTTCAATATAATGTATTGAACTCTTACGATTACGGATCCACTCGTAACTCCAGATGCTTTCAGTCTAGTCGTGTTGCATGAACTAGCAAAGCCACCCTTAAAGAATTTGCTTCCGATCAATAACAACTCTCATGGCTAGATTAATGAATAGTGTAGTTTATTAAAGCAACAGATGCACAAGTTCTTTCGGATTGCCAGTGACAGAACTACTGCCCACAAAGCATGTGCACATGCCAAGAATATGAGTAATATAGCCTGCCTACAAATGCATTAAATCACAAAACAAGTCAACAGCGATTTCTAAGTCTCCTGGGGAAACACTTGGTATAGCCAAGTGCTCGAATCTTTCCCAAAGGCATCCCTATGGGGGGAAAGAAAGGCTCAGCCCGTCGACTCATCCCAGATGCCAGAGCAGGTCTGCGATGGTGTCTTCCCTAACATGCCTCCTCTCTTAAGTCTTTTCATAGTATTTTTGCTTTACAGGTGGAGCTTGAGTGACTCTAGTCATGTATTTCTGTGTTGCAATTGGTGTAAACATTTCTCGCTTTGCTTTTAAAGGTGTAGACCAAGAAAAATTCAGAGCGCAGGCTCAGTGAGGGGTGGTCGCACCTTGGAGGCGGGTAACTTTTGGGATGGAGGTGTGTTTTGGTATTTTAAAGAGATTATAATGACCAAAGTTCACCCAAGGATTGTAGTTTGTTCAAAAAAGTGACAGGCTGTGGGTCCATTCCCAGGTCCTCCACTACACACCATTACACACACAAAGTAGGTTATTGTATCTTTGTAGAGTAGCATTGTCTTTGACCAGGTACGTATCCCAATTATCAGGGTGCGTCTCCATCTCATTGTTCCATACAACCTTCCAGTTCCCATCTTATCATAGAGCCTGGCCGTGGTGTCTCCACTCCGCTCCACCCTCCGTACAGTTTCTCTTAGAATCAGCACATCAAGCTCCCCTGGTGTTGCCAACGTCTAAGGTTGCCTAGGCAACTTCTGTGGGATGGAACCCTTGCAAAACCACCATACTCCACCCCGAAATTTTCTTCAATGCTGTACATTTCCTTAAAATGCAAATAGAGATTTAATTTCTAAGTCACCTCCAGCAATAATTCCACAGCTGGTATCCATATCTGTACCTGTAATTGCACCTGAAAGTGCATCTGCCTTGCTAATGGTCTCTATCTCCGCACGTGTGCTTGCAATGGTTTCTGCGTGTGTACCTGTGTTTGGTTTGTGTATGTGTGTATGTAATTCCCTTGCTATCTGACATAGCATCAGCAAGGGTATCTCTAATGGTTATCTGTACCACTAACAGTCTCGGTATCAGTGTGACTGTCTGTAATGGTACCAGTGTCACTGTGCTGGTATCAGGATCTCTAATGGTATGGGTGATGGCATCTGTAAAGGCGTTAATCTCTGTATCGGTCTGTGCAATGTTATCGCTATCTGCAATGGGCTCAGTCTCTGCAGTGGCATCTGCAACGGTTGCTTCAGCTGCAGTGGTACCTGCCCCTGCAGTGCCATTTGCTGTGCTAATGGCATCTTCAGGGTTATCCACAACGGTATGTACATCTGAAAGGGTGCCTGCAATGTTATTTGAATCTGTAAGGCCATCTGCAAAGGTGTCTGCCTCTGGAATGCTTTGTGTGCACCTGTCCTGTTGGCTGCAGCTCTCCAATGCAGACATCATTGCAGATGCAAATACTGTTGCTGGTAACATTGCCAATGCTATTGCAGAGGCAGCTGCCATTGCAGATGGAAATACAATTTCAGATGCAATTGCTGATGAAGATGCTATTGAAGATGCAGATACCATTGCAGATACCACTGCAGATGCAGACACCACTGCAGATGCAGACACCACTGCAAATGCAGGTGCCACTACAGATGCAGGTGCCACTACAGATGCAGATACCATGGCAGATGCCATTGAAGACGCCTTTGAAGATACCAGCATCAATGCCACTGGAGGTACCACTGCAGATGCAGGTACCATTACAGACACCACTGGAGATGCAGCTACCACAGCAGATGTCATTGCAGATGCAAGTACAATTTCAGATGCAACTGCCAATGGAGATGCCGTTGAGGATGCTGATACCATTGCAGATACCAGTGCTGATGCCATTGCAGATACCAGT
The DNA here is from genome assembly GCF_030936135.1 of Gavia stellata. Lineage (NCBI taxonomy): Eukaryota > Metazoa > Chordata > Aves > Gaviiformes > Gaviidae > Gavia > Gavia stellata. Next base: position 22,500 of record NW_026776542.1, read on the forward strand.
GCTGATGCCAATACTCCCTGTTTTTTCAATGGCACGTGCAGGTGAAATGGAAGGTGTACTCATGTCTGTGGCTCGCTGTGTGTCTGTAATTGTATGTGCAATTCTGTCTGTGACTGTTCCCGTGTCTCTAATGGTGGGTGTATTGTGTCTCTATCTGCCATTGTATCTTGAGCTGAATGGGTATCTTTCTAATGGTATTGTGTCTGTGGGTGTATCTGCAATGGCATTGTCGATGAAATCTGCAATGCCCTCTGCAATGGTGTCAGCAATGGCATCTGCAACGGCCTCTGCATCTGCAGTGCTGTCTGCAGCTGCAAAGATACCTGCATGTGCAGTGGCATTGGAAATGCTGCGAGTGTTTGCAATGGCCTCTGCATCTTCAGCGACACCTGCATCGGCAATGGCATGTGAATCTGCCAAGGTCTCTGCACCTGACTTTGCCTCAGCAATGGTCTCTGCAGGGATTTCTGCAATGGTATCTGCAGCTGCAGCAGAATCTGCACCTGCAGCGTCTGAAATGGCATCTGTATCTGCAATGTACTGCTTTGGTGTCTGCCTCTTCAATGTTCTCAGGAATGGCATGCACATGCCGTGTCAGGTGCAGATGCCAGTGCAGATGCAAATACAATTTCAGGTGCAGTTGCCAATGGAAATGCTTGTGACGATGCAGGTGCCATTGCCGATAGCATTGCGGATGCAGACACCATTACAGACACCACTGGAGAAATGACGTCTGAAACGCGCTCTCCATCTCCAATGGTAGTTGCAATGGTATCTGCATCTGCACCTTTCTACAGGTTACAGAACCTTGGAATAGAATCTGTTCTGCATGATATCCTTGGCTTCTCTTTCTTTTTGTTTTTTATTCCGCCCCATCTGAGGAAAAAAACATGGTCAGGCCCTTGTGGTTTAGGACAGGAGGTGTCATTTGAACTAGAACTTCAGATTCCCCCAGCTCCTTTTCTTTTTCCTCTTCCTTTTTCCAATCAGATATACCCGTATGCTGGGGCTGCTGCATTTCCTAGACCCTGCAGCAGGGCAGAGGCAGGCGAGGGGGCCCTGGGGTGGAAGGTGATATCGCTGGGCTGTGGTGAGGTCACTGGTGCGGGACTAAGCTGAATGGTCAGGAGCATCAGGTGGCACTGAGGTGCTCAGTGCCTGCCAGCAACAGCGCAGGTGGCGGAGTGCTGGTGGGGCAGAGGAGAGGCAGGCTGGGGGGACAGCAAAGGGCCAGCAGCCAGGTGATGGCTGGGGTGGTGGCTTGTGAGGTCACTTTTGCCGGAGATGCTGATAGGATAGGAGCAGGCATGAGGCTTAACTAGTCCTTGTGAGGTCACCTCTGTCCTTGCAGGTGACAGGCCAGCAGCATGCAAATGGCTCGGAAGTACCTTGTGAGGTCACTTCTTCCTGAGACCCTGATAGGCCAGCAGCAGGCTGATGGCTGGGTGGGTGTTGGTGAGGACCCTTCAGCAGGAGCTGCTGCTCAGCCAGCAGCAGGCTGGAGGGGCATTGCTGGGTCTCTCCTCTCCACCGTGGCTCCCCCCTCGCCTTGCTCCTTCTTCCCCCAGCCTTTATTGCTGAGCACAACGTCCTGTGGTATGGAATATCCCTTTGATCTGCGGGGGTCAGCTGTCCCAGCTGTGTTGCTTTGCAACTTCTTGCCCACCGCCAGCCTCCTCGCTGGTGGGTCAGAGTGAGGAACAGAGAAGCCCTTGACGCTGTGCAAGCACTGTTCAGCAATAGCTGAAACATACGTGTTTTATCAGGACTGTTTTGGTCACAAATTCCAAACACAGCCTCATGTGGGCTGCTATGAAGAAAATTCACTCCATGCCAGCCAAAACCAGTGCAGTGAAGCGCGGTCCTACTCCGACCATGAGAACGACACAAAGCAGAGAGTGTTTGGTAAGATGGGAGGGGTTGGTTTATCCCACAGGCTTTTGAGCCCACCTCTTGCAAACAGCCCGACCACAGCCACCCCCTCAACCCTGCCTGCCCAGACAGGCTCCCAGTAGAAGAACCGTGTTGATGCAGGGGGCAGGCACAATTTTTGGAAAAGGTCTGTGGAAAAACGGGGTGACTGTTTCTCAGGACAAGAGGGCAAATCTCTTGCCTCTCTCCCCATCTGTGCCACCTCCCTGCTGGTGTCATAATGGACCTTCAAATGACATGGGCTGATGTCACAGGCTGCTGGCCTGCATCACAGGGAGGTCTCCCCAGCGCCGCAACAGTGTTGGCACTTCCTGGCGAGGGCTGGGCATTGCTGAGCACTGCTCAGGGGCTCCCCACTGCTGCCTTTCAGAGCGATTCCGCAGCCAGGAGTGGGGTCGGGAGGCAGTGGGGGTGCGCTTGGGGACCCTCACAGATAGGTGGGGCCTTTGCGGACAGTCAGAGCAAGGGCAAGTTGGAGAGGAGGTTTGGGCGAGGAGCTGCAAAGTGCATCCCTTTCCCTGAGCTGAGGGCAAGCAGCAAGCGTGACGGAGGGCTGCTGCACCATGGCCATCAGCTTGGAGCTGAGCTGCTTGTTCCCCACGCTCCTGCAGCTCTTCACCAAGGGTGAGGGTTTCAGGAGCTCCTTCCCGAGGGGTCACAGCGGGGCTGTCAGCTCTCAAAAGCTGTGATTGCTGGGCTGTGCAGGTGGCTGGACAGGGCTGGAGGCTGCTGTGAGAGGCCCCCCTGAGGGTCCCACTGGGCTCAGGGGACAATGTGGCTGCCAGGACTGCCAGGTGCTGGTACTGGAGCTGCCCTGAGGATTAAGGCTGCTGTGGGCATGGCTTGGTCCCATCAAAAGTGGGAGCATTCAGGGCCACCTTTCTCTGGGAAACTGGCAGTCTGAAATGGGGTACAGCTCAGCTCCACAGCCATGGCAATGTTTTTCTGGGATGTCTGTGTACTCCAGCATTTGTCATCCCCTGGGCAAGGAGCTTGCCCAGAGTCTGTGAACTGGCCGGCCTGGAGCCTGAGACCTCTTTCCCTTGCTTTCCAGATATGGTGGCTTTCTGGGGAGCTGTGTCTGATTACATCGTGGGACAGCTGAAGCTGGACAAGGTGGGCTGGCATCTTGGTCCCCCTCACCATGCAGGGGTTCAGTCCTCCTGAGAGCCTGGGCCCCGAGGAGCGATCGCTCCTGGAGCATCACGGCAGCACACCGAGACCACCCTGTGTGCCCAGAGCAGCTTCCTGGCCAGCCGGGAGAGAAACCAAGTTCAGATCTAGTCTGAGAAAACATTCAGAACCCCCTAGGGCTTCACTCTTCCCTGGGGTCAGAGTGGAGAGAGCAAGCAGAGAGACAGGGGATGATGCTGGGTGCGTGCCAAGGGTAATCCCTGGGAATAAGTCCCAGGGGTACTCCCTGTGCTGGAAATGCCTGGGATCTTCTCTAGCCAAGAGATGTTAGAAAGTATTTTGCGGGGGTTGGGTGAGGATAAAAACATGAAGAATGTGTTTTCTTTCCCAAGCTTTCACTATTTCTAAAATACTCACTCATCAGCCTTTTTGTCTTTTCCCTGGGCAGGGTGTCCTGGTTGCAGGACTTGCGACCTTCGCTACAGTCCAAGAGCAATTCCACAGCAAACGAGTGGGGTTTGTGATTTGCAGACCCATCTTTCAGCTGGGCCTCGATGAGTTATGGCTGCAGGAGCTTGCGATGCACACAGTGATTACCCCTGGTGAGAAGGCAGCAGCCACCCTCAACTTTCCCCCTCCGGGTCTAGGCGATCGTGGGTTGTGTGGTCCCTGGTCCGTGGAAGGGGGTGGGAGAAGTAGACAATTGCCGCCAAAGGTCGGGGGACAGCTTGAGCTCCCCCAAAACCAACCACTCCCCAAGAGCTCTTTCTACAAACAACCTTTTCTCTAGAATGTTGTTCTGGATCCTGTATGGAAATTCAGCCTGCTGTGGCATGTTCGTCCTCCTTGCAGACAATGTCAAGATCAAGCAGCAGAACTACAAGCAGCTATCATGAGCCACCTCCATCCCGTGGTCACGTTGTAAAGAACCGTGTGCAAGAGTGTCACCCGAGACACAGGGGACAGGCAGGTTCTTTTAGAGACCCTTGGCAGAATGATTACAGCACTAAGTCGTAGTTATAATTCAGGTTTATTTTCTTATCAGGATGCAATGATCAGCATAGCATCCCATTTATGATTAGCTTAGCTCAGGATTTCTACAAGCAGAAAGATTTCCTTCTCCATGCCATTCTCTTCCACAAACTCCTCTTCACATTGTGTCCTGATACCTCTAGATGCCTCTTCCTTCTCCAAGTTTTTTGCCGCCTCTTACCCATTTGTCCTCCTCCTCTTCCTTCCAATGACTACTCTTCCTTCTTCCTATTAATCTTCCTCTTTCTTCCTCTCACTTCTGGTTGCCACCTCCTCCACATCCTTCTGTTCCCTCCTAGTGCCTCTGGTGGCTTCCTCCACATCCTCCTGCTCTTGCCTACTGATGCATACTGATGAGAAGGTGGCGGCAAGAGGAGGCAAGAGGAAGAAGAAAAAGAGGAGGCACCAAGAGGCAACAGGAAAAGAAGGAGGGAAAGGCAACAGGATGCCACAGGAGGCATCGGAAGGCAACAGGACAAGGAGTAGGAGGCAACAGGAGGCAAAAAGGACTAGGAAAAAGAGAAGGCAAGAGGAGGACAAAGCAGGACACGGGCTGTAACCAAGGAGGAGGCAAAAGGAGGCAACCGGATGAAAAAGACAAGGTGGCAACAGGATGCTTTTTGAGGCAACAGGAGGCAAAAGGATTTCAGAGGAGGAGCAGGAGGAGGACAAGGCAGGAGTTGGTGGAGTCCACGAGAGACAGAAGAAACAACATGACAAGGCAGGAGGCGACTGCAGGCAAGAGCAGGCAACAAGAGGCAAACGGAAAAGCAAGGGGCATCTTCCTCCTCTGGCCTCCTCTTGCCTTTTATTGCCTCCTCCTCCACTTGCTCCACTGTTCTGCTCTTGCCTCCCGCTGCCTCCTCTTTCCTTCTCCTTCTGCTCTTCCTCCCTCGCTTGCTTGTCTTTGCCTCCTGCTTTCTCCTCCTCTGCTTCTCTCCTTTCTTGTTTCTTTTCTGCCTCCTGTTGCTACCTCTTGCCTTCTCCTTCTCCTGTTGCCTGCTCTTCCTCCTCCTTTTGCCTCTTTCTCCTGTCGCCTCTTCTTCCCTTCTGCTCCTTTCCCTCCTCTTGCCTCATATTGTCTCTTCCTTCTCTTACCTCCTCTTGCTTCCTCCCCTTCCTCCTCCTCTTCCGCCTCCTGTTGCCTCCTCCTCCTCCTGTTGCCTCCTATTGTCTCCTCCTCCTGTTATCTCCTCTTGCCGCCTCCTCCTCCTCCGCCTGCTCCTATTGCCGCCTCCTCCTCCTCCTCTATTCCTCTTACCAACTCTTGCCTCTTCTTGCTTGCTTCTCTCCTCCTCTTTCTGTCGCCTATTCTTGCCTATTCTTTCTTCCTCCTCCTCTTCCTCCTTTTCGCTCCTCTTTCCTCCTACTGCTGCCTTCTTCCTTCTCCTCCTCCTTCTCTTCTTCCACCTCCTCCTCCTCCTCTTGGCTCCTCTTGGATACTCTTGCCTTTTTATACCTCCTCTTCCTGAGGCCTCCTTTTGCATTGACATCCTCTTGCCTCTTCTAACCTCCACTTGTTGCTTTCTCCTGCTCTTGATTACTCTCTTTGCCTCCTCTTGCCTAATCCTGATCATGTTGCTTCCTGTTGCCTGCTTCTCTCCTTTCAGTCTCCTCCTCCTCCTTCTCTTGGTTTTTCCTTTCTCCTTCTCCTCCTCCTCCTCCTCTTCCCGTTGCGTCCTGTTATCTCTTGTTGCCTCCTCCTCCTCCACCTTCCTTTGCCTCCTCTTGCCTCCTTCTCCTCCTCCTCTTGCTTCCCGTTGCCTCCTGTTCCTTCCTCACTCCTCCTCTAGGTCTTCCTCTTTCCTCCTCTCGCTTCTGCTTGCCTCCTCTTGCCTCCGCAGCCACCTCCTGCTCTTGCTTCCTCTTGCCTCCCGTTCCCTCCTCCACCTCATCCTCCTCTTGCCTCTGCCTCTTCTTCCTCCTAATCCTGCCTCCTCTTGCCTCTTGCTGCCTCCGGTTGCCTCCTCCTCCTCCTCCTCTTGCCTTCTCTTGCCTGCCTCGGCCTGCTCTTCCCTCAGTCTCCTCTTACCTCCTCTTGCCTCCTGGAGGAGAGGGGAACAGGAGGAGGAGGCAAGAAAAAAAAAACTTGTAGCAAGAGGAGGCAGCTGGAGAAAAGCGGAAGAGGGGAAGGAGGAGGACGACACAACAAGGCTCAACAGGAAGCAGGCGCCGGAGCAGGAGGAGGAGGAAGCAACACGAGACAACAGAAGGCTGGGGGCAAGGAGGCAACAGGAGTCAGGAGAAGGCATCAGTTGACGAGAGGAGGTCTACGAGGTGGAGAAGAAGGGAGGCAACAGAGGGCAGAAAAACAGAAAAAGGAGGAGACAAGAGGATGAAGCACAAGGCAAGAGGAGGAAAGAGGAGGAGGAGGATGAAGAGACACTACGAGCCTAGAGGAGGTCATAGGAGGGGGAAAAAGAGGAGGCAAGAAAAGTTACCAGTGGGAGATGAGGACCACCAAGAGCTTTCAGGGCTGGCACCTTTAACATAGGAGCAATAGCTGGACGGTCACAATATCGGTGTTGAGTTGTGGCCAAACTGAGTAGGATAGGGATTGGATGTATTAAGTTTTAGTAGCCTAAACAAGTTCAGAGACCGAGTGTTTGTGGTTCGTTTTAGAGGTTACCAGTGGGAGATGAGGACCAGCAAGAGCTTTCAGGGCTGGCACCTTTAGTGTAGGAGCATCACTGGACGTTCACAATATCGGTGTTGAGTTCTGGCCAAACTGAGTAGGATAGGGATTGTATGTTTTAAGTTTTAGTAGCCTAAACAAGTTCAGAGCCCCAGTGTTTGTGGTTCGTTTTAGAGGTTACCAGTGGGAGATGAGGACCAGCAAGAGCTTTCAGGGCTGGCACCTTTAATGTGGGAGCAATCGCTGGACGTTCGCAATTTCGGTGTTGAGCTCTGACGTGAATTAGGAGTGGAAGCTATCATACTTCTGGACCTTTGAGTGTCTAAACAAGTTCAGAGCCCAAGTGTTTGTGGTTCGTTTTGGAGGGTACCAGTGGGAGATGAGGACCAGCAAGAGCTTTCAGGGCTGGCACCTTTAATGTAGGAGCAATGGCCGGACGTTCTCAATATCGGTGTTGAGTTGTGGTCAAACTGAGTAGGATAGGGATTGTATGTTTTAAGTTTTAGTAGCCTAAACAAGTTCAGAGCCCAACTGTTTGTGGTGCGTTTTAGAGGTTAGCAGTGGGAGATGAGGACCAGCAAGAGCTTTCAGGGCTGGCACCTTTAATGTGGGAGCAATCGCTGGACGTTCGCAATTTCGGTGTTGAGCTCTGACATGAATTAGTGAGAGGAAGCCATGTTACGTCTGGAACTTTGAGTGTCTAAAAAGGTTCAGAGCCCAAGTGTTTGTGGTTCGTTTTAGAGGTTACCAGTGGGAGATGAGGACCAGCAAGAGCTTTCAGGGCTGGCACCTTTAATGTGGAAGCAATCGCTGGACGTTCGCAATTTCGGTGTTGAGCTCTGACATGAATTAGTGAGAGGAAGCCATGATACGTCTGGAACTTTGAGTGTCTAAAAAAGTTCAGAGCCGAAGTGTTTGTGGTTCGTTTTAGAGGTTACCAGTGGGAGACGACGACCAGCACGAGGTTTCAGGGCTGGCCCCTTTAGTGTAGGAGCAATTGCTGGACGTTCGCAATTTCGGTGTTGAGCTCTGACGCGAATTAGCGAAAGGAAGCGATTATACGTCTGCACCTTTGAGTGTCTAAACAAGTTCAAAGCCCAAGTGTTTGCGGTGCGTTTTAGAGGTTACCAGTGGGAGATGAGGAGCAGCAAGAGCTTTCAGGGCTGGCACCTTTAATGTGGGAGCAATCGCTGGACATTTGCAATTTCGGTGTTGAGCTCTGATTAGAATTAGCGCGAGAAAGCGATGATACGTCTGGAGCTTTGAGTGTCTAAACAAGTTCAGAGCCCAAGTGTTTGTGGTGCATTTTACAGGTTACCAGTGGGAGATGAGGACCAGCAAGAGCATTCAGGGCTGGCACCTTTAATGTAGGAGGAATCGCTTGTCGTTCACAATATTGGTGTTGAGCTCTGGGCAGACTGAGTAGGAGAGGGAGTGTATGTTGGAAGTTTTAGTAGCCTAAACAAGTTCAGAGCCCAAGTGTTTGTGGTTCGTTTTAGAAGTTAGCAGGGGGAGATGAGGACCAGCAAGAGCTTTCAGGGCTGGCACCTTTAGTGTAGGAGCAATCGCTGGACGTTCGCAATTTCGGTGTTGAGTTCTGACGTGAATTACCGAGAGGAAGCGATGATCCGTCCGGACCTTTCAGTGTCTAAACAAGTTCAGAGCCCAAGTGTTTGTGGTTCGTTTTAGAGGTTACCAGTGGGAGATGAGGACCAGCAAGAGCTTTCAGGGCTGGCATCTTTAGTGTAGGATCAAACACTGAACGTTCGCAATTTCGGTGTTGAGCTCTGACGTGAATAAGCGAGAGGAAGCAATGATACGTCTCGAGTTTTGAATGTCTAAACAAGTTCAGAGCCCACGTATTTGTGGTTCGTTTTAGAGGTTACCAGTGGGAGAGGAGGACCAGCAACAGCTTTCAGGGCTGGCACCTTTAGTGTAGGAGCAATCGCTCGATGTTGGCAATTTTGGTGTTGAGCTCTGATGTGAATTAACGCTAGGAAGCGATGATCCGTCCGACCTTTGAGTGTCTAAACAAGTTCAGAGCCCAATTGTTTGTGGTTCGTTTTAGAGGTTACCAGTGGGAGATGAGGACCAGCAAGGGCTTTCAGGGCTGGCACCTTTAGTGTAGGAGCAATCGCCAGCCGTTCTCAATTTCGGAGTCGAGATCTGACGTCAATTAGCGAGAGGAAGCCATGATAGTTCTGGACCTTTGAGTGTCTAAACAAGTTCAGAGCCCAAGTGTTTGTGGTTCGTTTTAGAGCTTACCAGTGGGAGATGAGGACCAGCAAGTGCTTTCAGGGCTGGCACCTTTAATGTGGGAGCAATCACTGGACGTTCGCAATTTCGGTGTTGAGCTCTGACATGAATTAGAGAGAGGAAGCCATGATACGTCTGGAACTTTAAGTGTCTAAAAAGGTTCAGAGCCCAAGTGTTTGTGGTTCGTTTTAGAGGTTACCAGTGGGAGATGAGGAGCAGCAAGAGCTTTCAGGGCTGGCACCTTTAATGTGGGAGCAATCGCTGGACGTTCGCAATTTCATTGTTGAGCTCTGATGAGGATCAGCGCGAGGAAGCGATGATACGCCTGGACCTTTGAATGTCAAAAAAAGTTCAGAGCCCAAGTGTTTGTGGTTCGTTTTAGAGGTTACCAGTGGGAGATGAGGACCAGCAGGAGCATTCAGGGCTGGCACCTTTAGTGTAGGAGTAATCGCTGGACGTTCGCAATTTCGGTGTTGAGCTCTAACATGAATTACTGAGAGGAAGCCATGATACGTCTGGAACTTTGAGTGTCTAAAAAGGTTCAGAGCCCAAGTGTTTGTGGTTCGTTTTAGAGGTTACCAGTGGGAGATGAGGACCAGCAAGAGCTTTCAGGGCTGGCACCTTTAATGTGGAAGCAATCGCTGGACGTTCGCAATTTCGGTGTTGAGCTCTGACATGAATTAGTGAGAGGAAGCCATGATACGTCTGGAACTTTGAGTGTCTAAAAAAGTTCAGAGCCGAAGTGTTTGTGGTTCGTTTTAGAGGTTACCAGTGGGAGACGAGGACCAGCACGAGGTTTCAGGGCTGGCCCCTTTAGTGTAGGAGCAATCGCTGGACGTTCGCAATTTCGGTGTTGAGCTCTGATGAGGATCAGCGCGAGGAAGCGATGATACGCCTGGACCTTTGAATGTCTAAAAAAGTTCAGAGCCCCAGTGTTTGTGGTTCGTTTTAGAGGTTACCAGTGGGAGATGAGGACCAGCAGGAGCTTTCAGGGCTGGCACCTTTAATGTGGGAGCAATCGCTGGACATTCGCAATTTCGGTGTTGAGCTCTGATTAGAATTAGTGCGAGAAAGCTATGATACATCTGGACCTTTGAATGTCTAAACAAGTTCAGAGCCCAAGTGTTTCTGGTTCGTTTTAGAGGTTACCAGTGGGAGACGAGGACCAGCACGAGGTTTCATGGCTGGCCCCTTTAGTGTAGGAGCAATCGCTGGACGTTCGCAATTTCGGTGTTGAGCTCTGACATGAATTAGAGAGAGGAAGCCATGATACGTCTGGAACTTTGAGTGTCTAAAAAGGTTCAGAGCCCAAGCGTTTGTGGTTCGTTTTAGAGGTTACCAGTGGGAGATGAGGACCAGCAAGAGCTTTAAGGGCTGGCACCTTTAATGTGGAAGCAATCGCTGGACGTTCGCAATTTCGGTGTTGAGCTCTGACATGAATTAGTGAGAGGAAGCCATGATACGTCTGGAACTTTGAGTGTCTAAAAAAGTTCAGAGCCGAAGTGTTTGTGGTTCGTTTTACAGGTTACCAGTGGGAGACGAGGACCAGCATGAGGTTTCAGGGCTGGCCCCTTTAGTGTAGGAGCAATTGCTGGACGTTCGCAATTTCGGTGTTGAGCTCTGACATGAATTAGTGAGAGGAAGCCATGATACGTCTGGAGCTTTGAGTGTCTAAAAAGGTTCAGAGCCCAAGTGTTTGTGGTTCGTTTTAGAGGTTACCAGTGGGAGATGAGGACCAGCAAGAGCTTTCAGGGCTGGCACCTTTAGTGTAGGAGCAATCGCTGGACATTTGCAATTTCGGTGTTGAGCTCTGATGTGAATTAGCGCGAGAAAGCGATGATACGTCTGGAGCTTTGAGTGTCTAAACAAGTTCAGAGCCCAAGTGTTTGTGGTTCGTGTGAGAGGTTAGCAGGGGGAGATGAGGACCAGCAAGAGCATTCAGGGCTGGCACCTTTAGTGTAGGAGCAATCGCTGGACGTTCGCAATTTCGGTGTTGAGCTGTGGGCAGACTGAGCAGGAGAGGGAGTGTATGTTGGAAGTTTTAGTAGCCTAAACAAGTTCAGAGCCCCAGTGTTTGTGGTTCGTTTTAGAGGTTACCAGTGGGAGATGAGGACCAGCAACAGCTTTCAGGGCTGGCACCTTTAGTGTAGGAGCAATCGCTGGACGTTCGCAATATCGGTGTTGAGCTCTGACGTGAATTACCGAGAGGAAGCGATGAGCCGTCTGGACCTTTGAGTGTCTAAACAAGTTCAGAGCCCAATTGTACGTGGTTCGTTTTAGAGGTTACCAGTGGGAGATGAGGACCAGCAAGAGCTTTCAGGGCTGGCACCTTTAGTGTAGGAGCAATCGCCGGCCGTTCTCAATTTCGGTGTCGAGATCTGACGTCAATTAGCGAGAGGAAGCCATGATAGTTCTGGACCTTTGAGTGTCTAAACAAGTTCAGAGCCCAAGTGTTTGTGGTTCGTTTTAGAGCTTACCAGTGGGAGATGAGGACCAGCAAGAGCTTTCAGGGCTGGCACCTTTAATGTGGGAGCAATCGCTGGACGTTCGCAATTTCGGTGTTGAGTTGTGCTCAAACTGAGTAGGATAGGGATTGTATGTTTTAAGTTTTGGTAGCCTAAACAAGTTCAGAGCCCAAGTGTTTGTGGTTCGTTTCAGAGGTTACCTGTGGGAGATGAGGACCAGCAAGTGCTTTCAGGGCTGGCACCTTTAATGTGTGAGCAATCACTGGACGTTCGCAATTTCGGTGTTGAGCTCTGACATGAATTAGAGAGAGGAAGCCATGATACGTCTGGAACTTTAAGTGTCTAAAAAGGTTCAGAGCCCAAGTGTTTGTGGTTCGTTTTAGAGGTTACCAGTGGGAGATGAGGAGCAGCAAGAGCTTTCAGGGCTGGCACCTTTAGTGTAGGAGCAATCGCTGGACGTTCGCAATTTCGGTGTTGAGCTCTGATGAGGATCAGCGCGAGGAAGCGATGATACGCCTGGACCTTTGAATGTCTAAAAAAGTTCAGAGCCCCAGTGTTTGTGGTTCGTTTTAGAGGTTACCAGTGGGAGATGAGGACCAGCAGGAGCTTTCAGGGCTGGCACCTTTAATGTGGGAGCAATCGCTGGACGTTCGCAATTTCGGTGTTGAGCTCTGACGTGAATTAGCGAGAGGAAGCGATGATACGTCCGGAACTTTGAGTGTCTAAACAAGGTGAGAGCCCAAGTGTTTGTGGTTCGTTTTAGAGGTTCCCAGTGGGAGATGAGGACCAGCAGGAGCTTTCAGGGCTGGCACCTTTAATGTGGGAGCAATCCCTGGACATTCGCAATTTCGGTGTTGAGCTCTGATTAGAATTAGTGCGAGAAAGCTATGATACGTCTGGACCTTTGAATGTCTAAACAAGTTCAGAGCCCAAGTGTTTGCGGTGCGTTTTAGAGGTTACCAGTGGGAGATGAGGACCAGCAAGAGCTTTCAGGCCTGGAACCTTTAATGTGGGAGCAATCGCTGGACTTTCGCAATTTCGGTGTTGAGCTCTGATTAGAATTAGCGCGAGAAAGCGATGATACATCTGGACCTTTGAATGACTAAACAAGTTCAGAGCCCAAGTGCTTGTGGTTCGTTTTAGAGGTTACAAGTGGGAGATGAGGAGCAGCAAGAGCTTTCAGGGCTGGCGCCTTTAGTGTAGGAGAAGTCGATGGACGTTCGCAATATCGGTGTTGCGCTCTGATGAGAATCATCGCGAGGAAGCGATGATACGCCTGGACCTTTGAGTGTCTAAACAAGTTGAGATCCCCAGCGTTTGTGGTTCGTTTTAAAGGTTACCAGTGGGAGATGAGGACCAGCAAGTGCTTTCAGGGCTGGCACCTTTAATGTGGGAGCAATCGCTGGACGTTTGCGATTTCGGTGTTGAGCTCTGACAGAAATTAGTGAGAGGAAGCCATGATACGTCTGGAACTTTGAGTGTCTAAACAAGTTCAGAGCCCAAGTGTTTGTGGTTCGTTTGAGAGGTTACCAGTGGGAGATGAGGACCAGCAGGAGCTGTCAGGGCTGACACCTTTAATGTGGGAGCAATCGCTGGACATTTGCAATTTCGGTGTTGAGCTCTGATTAGAATTAGTGCGAGAAAGCTATGATACATCTGGACCTTTGAATGTCTAAAACAGTTCAGAGCCCAAGTGTTTGTGGTTCGTTTTAGAGGTTACCAGTGGGAGATGAGGACCAGCAAGAGCTTTCAGGGCTGGCAGCTTTAATGTGGAAGCAATCGCTGGACGTTCGCAATTTCGGTGTTGAGCTCTGACATGAATTAGTGAGAGGAAGCCATGATACGTCTGGAACTTTGAGTGTCTAAACAAGTTCAGAGCCCAAGTGTTTGTGGTGCATTTTAGAGGCTACCAGTGGGAGATGAGGACCAGCAAGAGCATTCAGGGCTGGCACCTTTAATGTAGGAGGAATCGCTTGTCGTTCACAATATTGGTGTTGAGCTCTGGGCAGACTGAGCAGGAGAGGGAGTGTATGTTGGAAGTTTCAGTAGCCGAAACAAGTTCAGAGCCCCAGTGTTTGTGGTTCGTGTGAGAGGTTACCCGTGGGAGATGAGGACCAGCAAGAGCTTTCAGGGCTGGCACCTTTAGTGTAGGAGCAATCGCTGGACGTTCGCAATTTCGGTGTTGAGCTGTGGGCAGACTGAGCAGGAGAGGGAGTGTATGTTGGAAGTTTTAGTAGCCTAAACAAGTTCAGAGCCCCAGTGTTTGTGGTTCGTTTTAGAGGTTACCAGTGGGAGATGAGGACCAGCAACAGCTTTCAGGGCTGGCACCTTTAGTGTAGGAGCAATCGCTGCAGGTTCGCAATTTCAGGGCACCTTCCCTTGTAGGCTCGCTTACCAGCTGCGTCAGGAAGTTATCTTCCACACACTCGAGGAACCTCCGGGACTGTTTCCTCTTAGCTGTGTTGTACTTCCAGCAGACATCCGGTAAGTTGAAGTCCCCCACAAGAGCAAGGGCTTGCGACTGAGAGACTTCTGCCTGTCGCTTGTAGAACGCTTCATCAGCTTCTACGCCCTGGTCGGGTGGTCTATAACAGACCCCCAGCAGGATATCCGGCTTGTTGGCCTTCCCCCTCATCCTTGCCCATAAGCATTCAACCCCGTCGTGACAATCATCCAGCTCTATACAATCAAAGCACTCCTTGACGTACAGAGCCACCCCACCGCCTCTCCTTCCTTGCCTGTCCCTCCTGAAGAGCTTATAGCCCTCCATCGCAGCACTCCAGCCATGCGAGTCGTCCCACCATGTTTCTGTGATGGCGACCACGTCATAGCTGCCCCGCCGCACAATGGCTTCCAGCTCCTCCTGTTTGCCGCCCATGCTGCGTGCATTGGAATAGATGCACTTGAGCTGGGCTATCGGTCTTGCCCCCGACAATGGCACGTCACCCCTAGGCTCACCTCTGGGTAGCCTGGCTTCATCCCCTTCCCCCTTCGAGTCTAGTTTAAAGCCCTCCTGATGAGGTTTGCCAACTTACGGGCAAGGATTCTTTTCCCCCTTGGGGACAGCTGGACACCGTCTGCACTCAGCAGGCCCGGTGCCACTGAGACCACCCCATGGTCAAAGAATCCAAAATTCCTCTGGTGGCACCAGTCTCTGAGCCACTCGTTGACCATGTTTGCTTTCTTATTCCTTTCAGTGTTCCTCCCCGCCACTGAAGGGATTGCAGAAAACACCACCTGCGCACCCGATCCGTCAATCAGTCTCCCCAGCGCCTTAAAGTCCTTCTTCATCCCTTTCACGCTTCTTTGCTCAATCTCCTCGCTGCCAACCTGCAAAACTACCAGCGGGTAGTAATCGGTGGGCCGTACCAGACTGGGGAGTTTCCTTGTGACCTCCCTCACCCGGGCCCCAGGGAGGCAGCAGACTTCCCTGTGGGTCGGGTCTGGTCGGCATATTGGGCCCTCCGTTCCCCTCAGGAGGGAATCACCTACAACAACCACCCTCCTTTTTGCCTTGGTAGAGGTGGTTGTGATGCGTGGGGCAGGCTGTCTCGCCCTAGGCAGCCCCGCAGATAGACTTCCGTCCACGTCCTCGTTAGCCTGGCCCTCAAGTTCCAGAGCCCCATATCTGTTATGTAGGGGCAGCTGAGAAGGTGAGGGAGGCCGGGAGGGGATTCGCCTGCGGCCCCGAGCAGGGACCTTTTTCCATTCCCCTTCGCCTCCTAGGTCCCCTCCTTCTGCCCGGTGGCAAGAGGGTAAGGGGGCCTCTGCTTCTCGTGGAGCCTCCGTCCTCTGCCTTTCCCTCAGGGACGGTAGGGCATGGCTCCACCAGTCTATCTCCCTCTCGCACTCCCTGATACTCCTCAGCCTCTCCACCTCCTCCTTTAGCTCTGCCACCAGGCTGAGCAGATCGTTCACCTGGTCGCACCGCACGCAGGCGTTGTCTCTCTGGTCCTCCGGCGCCAGCAACAGGCTCAGGCACTCCGGGCAGCCGGAGACCTGGACAGCCGCGTGCTTGGGCGGGAGCTCCGTCTGGGTCGCCACATTCCTTCTGGCAATGGCTTTCGGCCGAGTGGAGACCATGGCTGGGACTCTTCTGGGGGGGCAGTGACCACTCATCCGGAGAGCCTTCAGAGCCAGGAGGGCAGGACTGCGCCCTGCCCGCTCGCCTACCCTGCTCGCCTACCCTGCACGAACTGACGCGCAAACTGACGCGCCACGCCCTTCTGTCGCGCCACGTCCTGTTTGCCCGCCCTGTTTGCCACGCTCCGGGTCGCTCGCGCTCCCTGGGGGCTGCTCTTGTACCCGAGGGCATTGGAACGCCGCCGCTCTAGTCCCCGCCCACGCTGAGTCAGAGCTGCCGCTCGTCAGGAGCTCATCAGCAGCTCGTCAGGAGCTCGCCCTGCCGGCTCGGGGGGGCGGTGCGGGGGCGGGCTGGGGCACCCTCTCTCTCCCTGAGCTTTCGCCTTCGCCGTTAGCCGCCCTAGGAAGGGTCCCCCGTCGCGATCCTCTGCTCCGGAGCCCTTCGCCTCGGTGGCTTCGCCGAAATGGCGGGCACTCTGGGTTTTGAACTGCCGCTGCCGATCTAGTCCCCGCCCACGCTGAGTCAGAGCTGCCGCTCGTCAGGAGCTCGTCAGCAGCTCGTCAGGAGCTCGCCCTGCCGGCTCGGGGGGGCGGTGCGGGGGCGGGCTGGGGCACCCTCTCTCTCCCTGAGCTTTCGCGTTCGCCGTTAGCCGCCCTAGGAAGGGTCCCCCGTCGCGATCCTCTGCTCCGGAGCCCTTCGCCTCGGTGGCTTCGCCGAAATTAGAGAGAGGAAGCCATGATACGTCTGGAACTTTAAGTGTCTAAAAAGGTTCAGAGCCCAAGTGTTTGTGGTTCGTTTTAGAGGTTACCAGTGGGAGATGAGGAGCAGCAAGAGCTTTCAGGGCTGGCACCTTTAATGTGGGAGCAATCGCTGGACATTTGCAATTTCGGTGTTGAGCTCTGATTAGAATTAGTGCGAGAAAGCTATGATACATCTGGACCTTTGAGTGTCTAAAAAGGTTCAGAGCCCAAGTGTTTGTGGTTCGTTTTAGAGGTTACCAGTGGGAGATGAGGACCAGCAAGAGCTTTCAGGGCTGGCACCTTTAATGTGGAAGCAATCGCTGGACGTTCGCAATTTCGGTGTTGAGCTCTGACATGAATTAGTGAGAGGAAGCCATGATACGTCTGGAACTTTGAGTGTCTAAAAAAGTTCAGAGCCGAAGTGTTTGTGGTTTGCTTTAGAGGTTACCAGTGGGAGATGAGGACCAGCAGGAGCTTTCAGGGCTGGCACCTTTAATGTGGGAGCAATCGCTGGACGTTCGCAATTTCGGTGTTGAGCTCTGACGTGAATTAGCGAGAGGAAGCGATGATACGTCCGGAACTTTGAGTGTCTAAACAAGTTGAGAGCCCAAGTGTTTGTGGTTAGTTTTAGAGGTTCCCAGTGGGAGATGAGGACCAGCAGGAGCTTTCAGGGCTGGCACCTTTAATGTGGGAGCAATCGCTGGACATTCGCAATTTCGGTGTTGAGCTCTGATTAGAATTAGTGCGAGAAAGCTATGATACATCTGGACCTTTGAATGTCTAAACAAGTTCAGAGCCCAAGTGTTTCTGGTTCGTTTTAGAGGTTACCAGTGGGAGACGAGGACCAGCACGAGGTTTCATGGCTGGCCCCTTTAGTGTAGGAGCAATTGCTGGACGTTCGCAATTTCGGTGTTGAGCTCTGACATGAATTAGAGAGAGGAAGCCATGATACGTCTGGAACTTTGAGTGTCTAAAAAGGTTCAGAGCCCAAGCGTTTGTGGTTCGTTTTAGAGGTTACCAGTGGGAGATGAGGACCAGCAAGAGCTTTAAGGGCTGGCACCTTTAATGTGGAAGCAATCGCTGGACGTTCGCAATTTCGGTGTTGAGCTCTGACATGAATTAGTGAGGGGAAGCCATGATACGTCTGGAACTTTGAGTGTCTAAAAAAGTTCAGAGCCGAAGTGTTTGTGGTTCGTTTTACAGGTTACCAGTGGGAGACGAGGACCAGCATGAGGTTTCAGGGCTGGCCCCTTTAGTGTAGGAGCAATTGCTGGACGTTCGCAATTTCGGTGTTGAGCTCTGACATGAATTAGTGAGAGGAAGCCATGATACGTCTGGAGCTTTGAGTGTCTAAAAAGGTTCAGAGCCCAAGTGTTTGTGGTTCGTTTTAGAGGTTACCAGTGGGAGATGAGGACCAGCAAGAGCTTTCAGGGCTGGCACCTTTAGTGTAGGAGCAATCGCTGGACATTTGCAATTTCGGTGTTGAGCTCTGATGTGAATTAGCGCGAGAAAGCGATGATACGTCTGGAGCTTTGAGTGTCTAAACAAGTTCAGAGCCCAAGTGTTTGTGGTTCGTGTGAGAGGTTAGCAGGGGGAGATGAGGACCAGCAACAGCTTTCAGGGCTGGCACCTTTAGTGTAGGAGCAATCGCTGGACGTTCACAATTTCGGTGTTGAGCTGTGGGCAGACTGAGCAGGAGAGGGAGTGTATGTTGGAAGTTTTAGTAGCCTAAACAAGTTCAGAGCCCCAGTGTTTGTGGTTCGTTTTAGAGGTTACCAGTGGGAGATGAGGACCAGCAACAGCTTTCAGGGCTGGCACCTTTAGTGTAGGAGCAATCGCTGGACGTTCGCAATATCGGTGTTGAGCTCTGACGTGAATTACCGAGAGGAAGCGATGAGCCGTCTGGACCTTTGAGTGTCTAAACAAGTTCAGAGCCCAATTGTTTGTGGTTCGTTTTAGAGCTTACCAGTGGGAGATGAGGACCAGCAAGAGCTTTCAGGGCTGGCACCTTTAATGTGGGAGCAATCGCTGGACGTTCGCAATTTCGGTGTTGAGTTGTGCTCAAACTGAGTAGGATAGGGATTGTATGTTTTAAGTTTTGGTAGCCTAAACAAGTTCAGAGCCCAAGTGTTTGTGGTTCGTTTCAGAGGTTACCTGTGGGAGATGAGGACCAGCAAGTGCTTTCAGGGCTGGCACCTTTAATGTGTGAGCAATCACTGGACGTTCGCAATTTCGGTGTTGAGCTCTGACATGAATTAGAGAGAGGAAGCCATGATACGTCTGGAACTTTAAGTGTCTAAAAAGGTTCAGAGCCCAAGTGTTTGTGGTTCGTTTGAGAGGTTACCAGTGGGAGATGAGGAGCAGCAAGAGCTTTCAGGGCTGGCACCTTTAGTGTAGGAGCAATCGCTGGACGTTCGCAATATCGGTGTTGAGCTCTGATGAGGATCAGCGCGAGGAAGCGATGATACGCCTGGACCTTTGAATGTCTAAAAAAGTTCAGAGCCCCAGTGTTTGTGGTTCGTTTTAGAGGTTACCAGTGGGAGATGAGGACCAGCAGGAGCTTTCAGGGCTGGCACCTTTAATGTGGGAGCAATCGCTGGACGTTCGCAATTTCGGTGTTGAGCTCTGACGTGAATTAGCGAGAGGAAGCGATGATACGTCCGGAACGTTGAGTGTCTAAACAAGGTGAGAGCCCAAGTGTTTGTGGTTCGTTTTAGAGGTTCCCAGTGGGAGATGAGGACCAGCAGGAGCTTTCAGGGCTGGCACCTTTAATGTGGGAGCAATCCCTGGACATTCGCAATTTCGGTGTTGAGCTCTGATTAGAATTAGTGCGAGAAAGCTATGATACGTCTGGACCTTTGAATGTCTAAACAAGTTCAGAGCCCAAGTGTTTGCGGTGCGTTTTAGAGGTTACCAGTGGGAGATGAGGACCAGCAAGAGCTTTCAGGCCTGGAACCTTTAATGTGGGAGCAATCGCTGGACTTTCGCAATTTCGGTGTTGAGCTCTGATTAGAATTAGCGCGAGAAAGCGATGATACATCTGGACCTTTGAATGACTAAACAAGTTCAGAGCCCAAGTGCTTGTGGTTCGTTTTAGAGGTTACAAGTGGGAGATGAGGAGCAGCAAGAGCTTTCAGGGCTGGCGCCTTTAGTGTAGGAGAAGTCGATGGACGTTCGCAATATCGGTGTTGCGCTCTGATGAGAATCATCGCGAGGAAGCGATGATACGCCTGGACCTTTGAGTGTCTAAACAAGTTGAGATCCCCAGCGTTTGTGGTTCGTTTTAAAGGTTACCAGTGGGAGATGAGGACCAGCAAGTGCTTTCAGGGCTGGCACCTTTAATGTGGGAGCAATCGCTGGACGTTTGCGATTTCGGTGTTGAGCTCTGACAGAAATTAGTGAGAGGAAGCCATGATACGTCTGGAACTTTGAGTGTCTAAACAAGTTCAGAGCCCAAGTGTTTGTGGTTCGTTTGAGAGGTTACCAGTGGGAGATGAGGACCAGCAGGAGCTGTCAGGGCTGACACCTTTAATGTGGGAGCAATCGCTGGACATTTGCAATTTCAGTGTTGAGCTCTGATTAGAATTACTGAGAGGAAGCTATGATACATCTGGACCTTTGAATGTCTAAAACAGTTCAGAGCCCAAGTGTTTGTGGTTCGTTTTAGAGGTTACCAGTGGGAGATGAGGACCAGCAAGAGCTTTCAGGGCTGGCACCTTTAATGTGGAAGCAATCGCTGGACGTTCGCAATTTCGGTGTTGAGCTCTGACATGAATTAGTGAGAGGAAGCCATGATACGTCTGGAACTTTGAGTGTCTAAACAAGTTCAGAGCCCAAGTGTTTGTGGTGCATTTTAGAGGCTACCAGTGGGAGATGAGGACCAGCAAGAGCATTCAGGGCTGGCACCTTTAATGTAGGAGGAATCGCTTGTCGTTCACAATATTGGTGTTGAGCTCTGGGCAGACTGAGCAGGAGAGGGAGTGTATGTTGGAAGTTTCAGTAGCCGAAACAAGTTCAGAGCCCCAGTGTTTGTGGTTCGTGTGAGAGGTTACCCGTGGGAGATGAGGACCAGCAAGAGCTTTCAGGGCTGGCACCTTTAGTGTAGGAGCAATCGCTGGACGTTCGCAATTTCGGTGTTGAGCTGTGGGCAGACTGAGCAGGAGAGGGAGTGTATGTTGGAAGTTTTAGTAGCCTAAACAAGTTCAGAGCCCCAGTGTTTGTGGTTCGTTTTAGAGGTTACCAGTGGGAGATGAGGACCAGCAACAGCTTTCAGGGCTGGCACCTTTAGTGTAGGAGCAATCGCTGCAGGTTCGCAATTTCAGGGCACCTTCCCTTGTAGGCTCGCTTACCAGCTGCGTCAGGAAGTTATCTTCCACACACTCGAGGAACCTCCGGGACTGTTTCCTCTTAGCTGTGTTGTACTTCCAGCAGACATCCGGTAAGTTGAAGTCCCCCACAAGAGCAAGGGCTTGCGACTGAGAGACTTCTGCCTGTCGCTTGTAGAACGCTTCATCAGCTTCTACGCCCTGGTCGGGTGGTCTATAACAGACCCCCAGCAGGATATCCGGCTTGTTGGCCTTCCCCCTCATCCTTGCCCATAAGCATTCAACCCCGTCGTGACAATCATCCAGCTCTATACAATCAAAGCACTCCTTGACGTACAGAGCCACCCCACCGCCTCTCCTTCCTTGCCTGTCCCTCCTGAAGAGCTTATAGCCCTCCATCGCAGCACTCCAGCCATGCGAGTCGTCCCACCATGTTTCTGTGATGGCGACCACGTCATAGCTGCCCCGCCGCACAATGGCTTCCAGCTCCTCCTGTTTGCCGCCCATGCTGCGTGCATTGGAATAGATGCACTTGAGCTGGGCTATCGGTCTTGCCCCCGACAATGGCACGTCACCCCTAGGCTCACCTCTGGGTAGCCTGGCTTCATCCCCTTCCCCCTTCGAGTCTAGTTTAAAGCCCTTCTGATGAGGTTTGCCAACTTACGGGCAAGGATTCTTTTCCCCCTTGGGGACAGCTGGACACCGTCTGCACTCAGCAGGCCCGGTGCCACTGAGACCACCCCATGGTCAAAGAATCCAAAATTCCTCTGGTGGCACCAGTCTCTGAGCCACTCGTTGACCATGTTTGCTTTCTTATTCCTTTCAGTGTTCCTCCCCGCCACTGAAGGGATTGCAGAAAACACCACCTGCGCACCCGATCCGTCAATCAGTCTCCCCAGCGCCTTAAAGTCCTTCTTCATCCCTTTCACGCTTCTTTGCTCAATCTCCTCGCTGCCAACCTGCAAAACTACCAGCGGGTAGTAATCGGTGGGCCGTACCAGACTGGGGAGTTTCCTTGTGACCTCCCTCACCCGGGCCCCAGGGAGGCAGCAGACTTCCCTGTGGGTCGGGTCTGGTCGGCATATTGGGCCCTCCGTTCCCCTCAGGAGGGAATCACCTACAACAACCACCCTCCTTTTTGCCTTGGTAGAGGTGGTTGTGATGCGTGGGGCAGGCTGTCTCGCCCTAGGCAGCCCCGCAGATAGACTTCCGTCCACGTCCTCGTTAGCCTGGCCCTCAAGTTCCAGAGCCCCATATCTGTTATGTAGGGGCAGCTGAGAAGGTGAGGGAGGCCGGGAGGGGATTCGCCTGCGGCCCCGAGCAGGGACCTTTTTCCATTCCCCTTCGCCTCCTAGGTCCCCTCCTTCTGCCCGGTGGCAAGAGGGTAAGGGGGCCTCTGCTTCTCGTGGAGCCTCCGTCCTCTGCCTTTCCCTCAGGGACGGTAGGGCATGGCTCCACCAGTCTATCTCCCTCTCGCACTCCCTGATACTCCTCAGCCTCTCCACCTCCTCCTTTAGCTCTGCCACCAGGCTGAGCAGATCGTTCACCTGGTCGCACCGCACGCAGGCGTTGTCTCTCTGGTCCTCCGGCGCCAGCAACAGGCTCAGGCACTCCGGGCAGCCGGAGACCTGGACAGCCGCGTGCTTGGGCGGGAGCTCCGTCTGGGTCGCCACATTCCTTCTGGCAATGGCTTTCGGCCGAGTGGAGACCATGGCTGGGACTCTTCTGGGGGGGGCAGTGACCACTCATCCGGAGAGCCTTCAGAGCCAGGAGGGCAGGACTGCGCCCTGCCCGCTCGCCTACCCTGCTCGCCTACCCTGCACGAACTGACGCGCAAACTGACGCGCCACGCCCTTCTGTCGCGCCACGTCCTGTTTGCCCGCCCTGTTTGCCGCGCTCCGGGTCGCTCGCGCTCCCTGGGGGCTGCTCTTGTACCCGAGGGCATTGGAACGCCGCCGCTCTAGTCCCCGCCCACGCTGAGTCAGAGCTGCCGCTCGTCAGGAGCTCATCAGCAGCTCGTCAGGAGCTCGCCCTGCCGGCTCGGGGGGGCGGTGCGGGGGCGGGCTGGGGCACCCTCTCTCTCCCTGAGCTTTCGCCTTCGCCGTTAGCCGCCCTAGGAAGGGTCCCCCGTCGCGATCCTCTGCTCCGGAGCCCTTCGCCTCGGTGGCTTCGCCGAAATGGCGGGCACTCTGGGTTTTGAACTGCCGCTGCCGATCTAGTCCCCGCCCACGCTGAGTCAGAGCTGCCGCTCGTCAGGAGCTCGTCAGCAGCTCGTCAGGAGCTCGCCCTGCCGGCTCGGGGGGGCGGTGCGGGGGCGGGCTGGGGCACCCTCTCTCTCCCTGAGCTTTCGCGTTCGCCGTTAGCCGCCCTAGGAAGGGTCCCCCGTCGCGATCCTCTGCTCCGGAGCCCTTCGCCTCGGTGGCTTCGCCGAAATTAGAGAGAGGAAGCCATGATACGTCTGGAACTTTAAGTGTCTAAAAAGGTTCAGAGCCCAAGTGTTTGTGGTTCGTTTTAGAGGTTACCAGTGGGAGATGAGGAGCAGCAAGAGCTTTCAGGGCTGGCACCTTTAATGTGGGAGCAATCGCTGGACATTTGCAATTTCGGTGTTGAGCTCTGATTAGAATTAGTGCGAGAAAGCTATGATACATCTGGACCTTTGAGTGTCTAAAAAGGTTCAGAGCCCAAGTGTTTGTGGTTCGTTTTAGAGGTTACCAGTGGGAGATGAGGACCAGCAAGAGCTTTCAGGGCTGGCACCTTTAATGTGGAAGCAATCGCTGGACGTTCGCAATTTCGGTGTTGAGCTCTGACATGAATTAGTGAGAGGAAGCCATGATACGTCTGGAACTTTGAGTGTCTAAAAAAGTTCAGAGCCGAAGTGTTTGTGGTTCGCTTTAGAGGTTACCAGTGGGAGATGAGGACCAGCAGGAGCTTTCAGGGCTGGCACCTTTAATGTGGGAGCAATCGCTGGACGTTCGCAATTTCGGTGTTGAGCTCTGACGTGAATTAGCGAGAGGAAGCGATGATACGTCCGGAACTTTGAGTGTCTAAACAAGTTGAGAGCCCAAGTGTTTGTGGTTAGTTTTAGAGGTTCCCAGTGGGAGATGAGGACCAGCAGGAGCTTTCAGGGCTGGCACCTTTAATGTGGGAGCAATCGCTGGACATTCGCAATTTCGGTGTTGAGCTCTGATTAGAATTAGTGCGAGAAAGCTATGATACATCTGGACCTTTGAATGTCTAAACAAGTTCAGAGCCCAAGTGTTTCTGGTTCGTTTTAGAGGTTACCAGTGGGAGACGAGGACCAGCACGAGGTTTCATGGCTGGCCCCTTTAGTGTAGGAGCAATTGCTGGACGTTCGCAATTTCGGTGTTGAGCTCTGACATGAATTAGAGAGAGGAAGCCATGATACGTCTGGAACTTTGAGTGTCTAAAAAGGTTCAGAGCCCAAGCGTTTGTGGTTCGTTTTAGAGGTTACCAGTGGGAGATGAGGACCAGCAAGAGCTTTAAGGGCTGGCACCTTTAATGTGGAAGCAATCGCTGGACGTTCGCAATTTCGGTGTTGAGCTCTGACATGAATTAGTGAGAGGAAGCCATGATACGTCTGGAACTTTGAGTGTCTAAAAAAGTTCAGAGCCGAAGTGTTTGTGGTTCGTTTTACAGGTTACCAGTGGGAGACGAGGACCAGCATGAGGTTTCAGGGCTGGCCCCTTTAGTGTAGGAGCAATTGCTGGACGTTCGCAATTTCGGTGTTGAGCTCTGACATGAATTAGTGAGAGGAAGCCATGATACGTCTGGAGCTTTGAGTGTCTAAAAAGGTTCAGAGCCCAAGTGTTTGTGGTTCGTTTTAGAGGTTACCAGTGGGAGATGAGGACCAGCAAGAGCTTTCAGGGCTGGCACCTTTAGTGTAGGAGCAATCGCTGGACATTTGCAATTTCGGTGTTGAGCTCTGATGTGAATTAGCGCGAGAAAGCGATGATACGTCTGGAGCTTTGAGTGTCTAAACAAGTTCAGAGCCCAAGTGTTTGTGGTTCGTGTGAGAGGTTAGCAGGGGGAGATGAGGACCAGCAACAGCTTTCAGGGCTGGCACCTTTAGTGTAGGAGCAATCGCTGGACGTTCACAATTTCGGTGTTGAGCTGTGGGCAGACTGAGCAGGAGAGGGAGTGTATGTTGGAAGTTTTAGTAGCCTAAACAAGTTCAGAGCCCCAGTGTTTGTGGTTCGTTTTAGAGGTTACCAGTGGGAGATGAGGACCAGCAACAGCTTTCAGGGCTGGCACCTTTAGTGTAGGAGCAATCGCTGGACGTTCGCAATATCGGTGTTGAGCTCTGACGTGAATTACCGAGAGGAAGCGATGAGCCGTCTGGACCTTTGAGTGTCTAAACAAGTTCAGAGCCCAATTGTTTGTGGTTCGTTTTAGAGCTTACCAGTGGGAGATGAGGACCAGCAAGAGCTTTCAGGGCTGGCACCTTTAATGTGGGAGCAATCGCTGGACGTTCGCAATTTCGGTGTTGAGTTGTGCTCAAACTGAGTAGGATAGGGATTGTATGTTTTAAGTTTTGGTAGCCTAAACAAGTTCAGAGCCCAAGTGTTTGTGGTTCGTTTCAGAGGTTACCTGTGGGAGATGAGGACCAGCAAGTGCTTTCAGGGCTGGCACCTTTAATGTGTGAGCAATCACTGGACGTTCGCAATTTCGGTGTTGAGCTCTGACATGAATTAGAGAGAGGAAGCCATGATACGTCTGGAACTTTAAGTGTCTAAAAAGGTTCAGAGCCCAAGTGTTTGTGGTTCGTTTTAGAGGTTACCAGTGGGAGATGAGGAGCAGCAAGAGCTTTCAGGGCTGGCACCTTTAGTGTAGGAGCAATCGCTGGATGTTCGCAATATCGGTGTTGAGCTCTGATGAGGATCAGCGCGAGGAAGCGATGATACGCCTGGACCTTTGAATGTCTAAAAAAGTTCAGAGCCCCAGTGTTTGTGGTTCGCTTTAGAGGTTACCAGTGGGAGATGAGGACCAGCAGGAGCTTTCAGGGCTGGCACCTTTAATGTGGGAGCAATCGCTGGACGTTCGCAATTTCGGTGTTGAGCTCTGACGTGAATTAGCGAGAGGAAGCGATGATACGTCCGGAACTTTGAGTGTCTAAACAAGTTGAGAGCCCAAGTGTTTGTGGTTAGTTTTAGAGGTTCCCAGTGGGAGATGAGGACCAGCAGGAGCTTTCAGGGCTGGCACCTTTAATGTGGGAGCAATCGCTGGACATTCGCAATTTCGGTGTTGAGCTCTGATTAGAATTAGTGCGAGAAAGCTATGATACATCTGGACCTTTGAATGTCTAAACAAGTTCAGAGCCCAAGTGTTTGTGGTTCGTTTTAGAGGTTACCAGTGGGAGACGAGGACCAGCACGAGGTTTCATGGCTGGCCCCTTTAGTGTAGGAGCAATTGCTGGACGTTCGCAATTTCGGTGTTGAGCTCTGACATGAATTAGAGAGAGGAAGCCATGATACGTCTGGAACTTTGAGTGTCTAAAAAGGTTCAGAGCCCAAGCGTTTGTGGTTCGTTTTAGAGGTTACCAGTGGGAGATGAGGACCAGCAAGAGCTTTAAGGGCTGGCACCTTTAATGTGGAAGCAATCGCTGGACGTTCGCAATTTCGGTGTTGAGCTCTGACATGAATTAGTGAGAGGAAGCCATGATACGTCTGGAACTTTGAGTGTCTAAAAAAGTTCAGAGCCGAAGTGTTTGTGGTTCGTTTTACAGGTTACCAGTGGGAGACGAGGACCAGCATGAGGTTTCAGGGCTGGCCCCTTTAGTGTAGGAGCAATCGCTGGACATTTGCAATTTCGGTGTTGAGCTCTGATGTGAATTAGCGCGAGAAAGCGATGATACGTCTGGAGCTTTGAGTGTCTAAACAAGTTCAGAGCCCAAGTGTTTGTGGTTCGTTTTAGAGGTTAGCAGGGGGAGATGAGGACCAGCAAGAGCTTTCAGGGCTGGCACCTTTAGTGTAGGAGCAATCGCTGGACGTTCACAATTTCGGTGTTGAGCTGTGGGCAGACTGAGCAGGAGAGGGAGTGTATGTTGGAAGTTTTAGTAGCCTAAACAAGTTCAGAGCCCCAGTGTTTGTGGTTCGTTTTAGAGGTTACCAGTGGGAGATGAGGACCAGCAACAGCTTTCAGGGCTGGCACCTTTAGTGTAGGAGCAATCGCTGGACGTTCGCAATATCGGTGTTGAGCTCTGACGTGAATTACCGAGAGGAAGCGATGAGCCGTCTGGACCTTTGAGTGTCTAAACAAGTTCAGAGCCCAATTGTTTGTGGTTCGTTTTAGAGCTTACCAGTGGGAGATGAGGACCAGCAAGAGCTTTCAGGGCTGGCACCTTTAATGTGGGAGCAATCGCTGGACGGTCGCAATTTCGGTGTTGAGTTGTGCTCAAACTGAGTAGGATAGGGATTGTATGTTTTAAGTTTTGGTAGCCTAAACAAGTTCAGAGCCCAAGTGTTTGTGGTTCGTTTCAGAGGTTACCTGTGGGAGATGAGGACCAGCAAGTGCTTTCAGGGCTGGCACCTTTAATGTGTGAGCAATCACTGGACGTTCGCAATTTCGGTGTTGAGCTCTGACATGAATTAGAGAGAGGAAGCCATGATACGTCTGGAACTTTAAGTGTCTAAAAAGGTTCAGAGCCCAAGTGTTTGTGGTTCGTTTTAGAGGTTACCAGTGGGAGATGAGGAGCAGCAAGAGCTTTCAGGGCTGGCACCTTTAGTGTAGGAGCAATCGCTGGACGTTCGCAATATCGGTGTTGAGCTCTGATGAGGATCAGCGCGAGGAAGCGATGATACGCCTGGACCTTTGAATGTCTAAAAAAGTTCAGAGCCCCAGTGTTTGTGGTTCGTTTTAGAGGTTACCAGTGGGAGATGAGGACCAGGAGGAGCTTTCAGGGCTGGCACCTTTAATGTGGGAGCAATCGCTGGACGTTCGCAATTTCGGTGTTGAGCTCTGACGTGAATTAGCGAGAGGAAGCGATGATACGTCCGGAACGTTGAGTGTCTAAACAAGGTGAGAGCCCAAGTGTTTGTGGTTCGTTTTAGAGGTTCCCAGTGGGAGATGAGGACCAGCAGGAGCTTTCAGGGCTGGCACCTTTAATGTGGGAGCAATCCCTGGACATTCGCAATTTCGGTGTTGAGCTCTGATTAGAATTAGTGCGAGAAAGCTATGATACGTCTGGACCTTTGAATGTCTAAACAAGTTCAGAGCCCAAGTGTTTGCGGTGCGTTTTAGAGGTTACCAGTGGGAGATGAGGACCAGCAAGAGCTTTCAGGCCTGGAACCTTTAATGTGGGAGCAATCGCTGGACTTTCGCAATTTCGGTGTTGAGCTCTGATTAGAATTAGCGCGAGAAAGCGATGATACATCTGGACCTTTGAATGTCTAAACAAGTTCAGAGCCCAAGTGTTTGTGGTTCGTTTTAGAGGTTACAAGTGGGAGATGAGGAGCAGCAAGAGCTTTCAGGGCTGGCGCCTTTAGTGTAGGAGAAGTCGATGGACGTTCGCAATATCGGTGTTGCGCTCTGATGAGAATCATCGCGAGGAAGCGATGATACGCCTGGACCTTTGAGTGTCTAAACAAGTTGAGATCCCCAGCGTTTGTGGTTCGTTTTAAAGGTTACCAGTGGGAGATGAGGACCAGCAAGTGCTTTCAGGGCTGGCACCTTTAATGTGGGAGCAATCGCTGGACGTTTGCGATTTCGGTGTTGAGCTCTGACAGAAATTAGTGAGAGGAAGCCATGATACGTCTGGAACTTTGAGTGTCTAAACAAGTTCAGAGCCCAAGTGTTTGTGGTTCGTTTGAGAGGTTACCAGTGGGAGATGAGGACCAGCAGGAGCTTTCAGGGCTGGCACCTTTAATGTGGGAGCAATCGCTGGACATTTGCAATTTCGGTGTTGAGCTCTGATTAGAATTAGTGCGAGAAAGCTATGATACATCTGGACCTTTGAATGTCTAAACAAGTTCAGAGCCCAAGTGTTTGTGGTTCGTTTTAGAGGTTACCAGTGGGAGATGAGGACCAGCAAGAGCTTTCAGGACTGGCACCTTTAATGTGGGAGCAATCGCTGGACGTTCGCAATTTCGGTGTTGAGCTCTAACATGAATTAGTGAGAGGAAGCCATGATACGTCTGGAACTTTGAGTGTCTAAAAAGGTTCAGAGCCCAAGTGTTTGTGGTTCGTTTTAGAGGTTACCAGTGGGAGATGAGGACCAGCAAGAGCTTTCAGGGCTGGCACCTTTAATGTGGAAGCAATCGCTGGACGTTCGCAATTTCGGTGTTGAGCTCTGACATGAATTAGTGAGAGGAAGCCATGATACGTCTGGAACTTTGAGTGTCTAAAAAAGTTCAGAGCCGAAGTGTTTGTGGTTCGTTTTAGAGGTTACCAGTGGGAGACGAGGACCAGCACGAGGTTTCAGGGGCTGGCCCCTTTAGTGTAGGAGCAATTGCTGGACGTTCGCAATTTCGGTGTTGAGCTCTGACATGAATTAGTGAGAGGAAGCCATGATACGTCTGGAACTTTGAGTGTCTAAAAAGGTTCAGAGCCCAAGCGTTTGTGGTTCGTTTTAGAGGTTACCAGTGAGAGATGAGGACCAGCAAGAGCTTTCAGGGCTGGCACCTTTAATGTGGAAGCAATCGCTGGACGTTCGCAATTTCGGTGTTGAGCTCTGACATGAATTAGTGAGAGGAAGCCATGATACGTCTGGAACTTTGAGTGTCTAAAAAAGTTCAGAGCCGAAGTGTTTGTGGTTCGTTTTAGAGGTTACCAGTGGGAGACGAGGACCAGCACGAGGTTTCAGGGCTGGCCCCTTTAGTGTAGGAGCAATTGCAGGACGTTCGCAATTTCGGTGTTGAGCTCTGACATGAATTAGTGAGAGGAAGCCATGATACGTCTGGAACTTTGAGTGTCTAAAAAGGTTCAGAGCCCAAGTGTTTGTGGTTCGTTTTAGAGCTTACCAGTGGGAGATGAGGACCAGCAAGAGCTTTCAGGGCTGGCACCTTTAGTGTAGGAGCAATCGCTGGACATTTGCAATTTCGGTGTTGAGCTCTGATGTGAATTAGCGCGAGAAAGCGATGATACGTCTGGAGCTTTGAGTGTCTAAACAAGTTCAGAGCCCAAGTGTTTGTGGTTCGTTTTAGAGGTTAGCAGGGGGAGATGAGGACCAGCAACAGCTTTCAGGGCTGGCACCTTTAGTGTAGGAGCAATCGCTGGACGTTCGCAATTTCGGTGTTTGAGCTGTGGGCAGACTGAGCAGGAGAGGGAGTGTATGTTGGAAGTTTTAGTAGCCTAAACAAGTTCAGAGCCCCAGTGTTTGTGGTTCGTTTTAGAGGTTACCAGTGGGAGATGAGGACCAGCAAGAGCTTTCAGGGCTGGCACCTTTAGTGTAGGAGCAATCGCTGGACGTTCGCAATATCGGTGTTGAGCTCTGACGTGGATTAGCGCTAGGAAGCGATGATCCGTCCGGACCTTTGAGTGTCTAAACAAGTTCAGAGCCCAAGTGTTTGTGGTTCGTTTTAGAGGTTACCAGTGGGAGATGAGGACCAGCAAGAGCTTTCAGGGCTGGCACCTTTAGTGTAGGAGCAATCGCTGGATGTTGGCAATTTTGGTGTTGAGCTCTGATGTGAATTAGCGCTAGGAAGCGATGATCCTTCCGGACCTTTGAGTGTCTAAACAAGTTCAGAGCCCAATTGTTTGTGGTTCGTTTTAGAGGTTACCAGTGGGAGATGAGGACCAGCAAGAGCTTTCAGGGCTGGCACCTTTAGTGTAGGAGCAATCGCCGGCCGTTCTCAATTTCGGTGTCGAGATCTGACGTCAATTAGCGAGAGGGAGCCATGATAGTTCTGGACCTTTGAGTGTCTAAACAAGTTCAGAGCCCAAGTGTTTGTCGTTCGTTTTAGAGCTTACCAGTGGGAGATGAGGACCAGCAAGAGCTTTCAGGGCTGGCACCTTTAATGTGGGAGCAATCGCTGGACAATCGCAATTTCGGTGTTGAGTTGTGCTCAAACTGAGTAGGATAGGGATTGTATGTTTTAAGTTTTGGTAGCCTAAACAAGTTCAGAGCCCAAGTGTTTGTGGTTCGTTTCAGAGGTTACCTGTGGGAGATGAGGACCAGCAAGTGCTTTAAGGGCTGGCACCTTTAATGTGTGAGCAATCAGTGGACGTTCGCAATTTCGGTGTTGAGCTCTGACATGAATTAGAGAGAGGAAGCCATGATACGTCTGGAACTTTAAGTGTCTAAAAAGGTTCAGAGCCCAAGTGTTTGTGGTTCGTTTTAGAGGTTACCAGTGGGAGATGAGGAGCAGCAAGAGCTTTCAGGGCTGGCACCTTTAGTGTAGGAGCAATCGCTGGACGTTCGCAATATCGGTGTTGAGCTCTGATGAGGATCAGCGCGAGGAAGCGATGATACGCCTGGACCTTTGAATGTCTAAAAAAGTTCAGAGCCCCAGTGTTTGTGGTTCGTTTTAGAGGTTACCAGTGGGAGATGAGGACCAGCAGGAGCTTTCAGGGCTGGCACCTTTAATGTGGGATCAATCGCTGGACGTTCGCAATTTCGGTGTTGAGCTCTGACATGAATTAGTGAGAGGAAGCCATGATACGTCTGGAACTTTGAGTGTCTAAAAAAGTTCAGAGCCGAAGTGTTTGTGGTTCGTTTTAGAGGTTACCAGTGGGAGACGAGGACCAGCACGAGGTTTCAGGGCTGGCCCCTTTAGTGTAGGAGCAATTGCTGGACGTTCGCAATTTCGGTGTTGAGCTCTGACATGAATTAGTGAGAGGAAGCCATGATACGTCTGGAACTTTGAGTGTCTAAAAAGGTTCAGAGCCCAAGCGTTTGTGGTTCGTTTTAGAGGTTACCAGTGAGAGATGAGGACCAGCAAGAGCTTTAAGGGCTGGCACCTTTAATGTGGAAGCAATCGCTGGACGTTCGCAATTTCGGTGTTGAGCTCTGACATGAATTAGTGAGAGGAAGCCATGATACGTCTGGAACTTTGAGTGTCTAAAAAAGTTCAGAGCCGAAGTGTTTGTGGTTCGTTTTAGAGGTTACCAGTGGGAGACGAGGACCAGCACGAGGTTTCAGGGCTGGCCCCTTTAGTGTAGGAGCAATTGCTGGACGTTCGCAATTTCGGTGTTGAGCTCTGACATGAATTAGTGAGAGGAAGCCATGATACGTATGGAACTTTGAGTGTCTAAAAAGGTTCAGAGCCCAAGTGTTTGTGGTTCGTTTTAGAGGTTACCAGTGGGAGATGAGGACCAGCAAGAGCTTTCAGGGCTGGCACCTTTAGTGTAGGAGCAATCGCTGGACATTTGCAATTTCGGTGTTGAGCTCTGATGTGAATTAGCGCGAGAAAGCGATGATACGTCTGGAGCTTTGAGTGTCTAAACAAGTTCAGAGCCCAAGTGTTTGTGGTTCGTTTTAGAGGTTAGCAGGGGGAGATGAGGACCAGCAACAGCTTTCAGGGCTGGCACCTTTAGTGTAGGAGCAATCGCTGGACGTTCGCAATTTCGGTGTTGAGCTGTGGGCAGACTGAGCAGGAGAGGGAGTGTATGTTGGAAGTTTTAGTAGCCTAAACAAGTTCAGAGCCCCAGTGTTTGTGGTTCGTTTGAGAGGTTACCAGTGGGAGATGAGGACCAGCAACAGCTTTCAGGGCTGGCACCTTTAGTGTAGGAGCAATCGCTGGACGTTCGCAATATCGGTGTTGAGCTCTGACGTGAATTACCGAGAGGAAGCGATGAGCCGTCTGGACCTTTGAGTGTCTAAACAAGTTCAGAGCCCAATTGTTTGTGGTTCGTTTTAGAGGTTACCAGTGGGAGATGAGGACCAGCAAGAGCTTACAGGGCTGGCACCTTTAGTGTAGGAGCAATCGCCGGCCGTTCTCAATTTCGGTGTCGAGATCTGACGTCAATTAGCGAGAGGGAGCCATGATAGTTCTGGACCTTTGAGTGTCTAAACAAGTTCAGAGCCCAAGTGTTTGTGGTTCGTTTTAGAGCTTACCAGTGGGAGATGAGGACCAGCAAGAGCTTTCAGGGCTGGCACCTTTAATGTGGGAGCAATCGCTGGACGTTCGCAATTTCGGTGTTGAGTTGTGCTCAAACTGAGTAGGATAGGGATTGTATGTTTTAAGTTTTGGTAGCCTAAACAAGTTCAGAGCCCAAGTGTTTGTGGTTCGTTTCAGAGGTTACCTGTGGGAGATGAGGACCAGCAAGTGCTTTCAGGGCTGGCACCTTTAATGTGTGAGCAATCACTGGACGTTCGCAATTTCGGTGTTGAGCTCTGACATGAATTAGAGAGAGGAAGCCATGATACGTCTGGAACTTTAAGTGTCTAAAAAGGTTCAGAGCCCAAGTGTTTGTGGTTCGTTTTAGAGGTTACCAGTGGGAGATGAGGAGCAGCAAGAGCTTTCAGGGCTGGCACCTTTAGTGTAGGAGCAATCGCTGGACGTTCGCAATATCGGTGTTGAGCTCTGATGAGGATCAGCGCGAGGAAGCGATGATACGCCTGGACCTTTGAATGTCTAAAAAAGTTCAGAGCCCCAGTGTTTGTGGTTCGTTTTAGAGGTTACCAGTGGGAGATGAGGACCAGCAGGAGCTTTCAGGGCTGGCACCTTTAATGTGGGATCAATCGCTGGACGTTCGCAATTTCGGTGTTGAGCTCTGACGTGAATTAGCGAGAGGAAGCCATGATACGTCTGGAACTTTGAGTGTCTAAACAGGTTCAGAGCCCAAGTGTTTGTGGTTCGTTTTAGAGGTTCCCAGTGGGAGATGGGGACCAGCAGGAGCTTTCAGGGCTGGCACCTTTAATGTGGGAGCAATCGCTGGACGTTCGCAATTTCGGTGTTGAGCTCTGACATGAATTAGTGAGAGGAAGCCATGATACGTCTGGAACTTTGAGTGTCTAAAAAAGTTCAGAGCCGAAGTGTTTGTGGTTCGTTTTAGAGGTTACCAGTGGGAGACGAGGACCAGCACGAGGTTTCAGGGCTGGCCCCTTTAGTGTAGGAGCAATTGCTGGACGTTCGCAATTTCGGTGTTGAGCTCTGACATGAATTAGTGAGAGGAAGCCATGATACGTCTGGAACTTTGAGTGTCTAAAAAGGTTCAGAGCCCAAGCGTTTGTGGTTCGTTTTAGAGGTTACCAGTGAGAGATGAGGACCAGCAAGAGCTTTAAGGGCTGGCACCTTTAATGTGGAAGCAATCGCTGGACGTTCGCAATTTCGGTGTTGAGCTCTGACATGAATTAGTGAGAGGAAGCCATGATACGTCTGGAACTTTGAGTGTCTAAAAAAGTTCAGAGCCGAAGTGTTTGTGGTTCGTTTTAGAGGTTACCAGTGGGAGACGAGGACCAGCACGAGGTTTCAGGGCTGGCCCCTTTAGTGTAGGAGCAATTGCTGGACGTTCGCAATTTCGGTGTTGAGCTCTGACATGAATTAGTGAGAGGAAGCCAAGATACGTCTGGAACTTTGAGTGTCTAAAAAGGTTCAGAGCCCAAGTGTTTGTGGTTCGTTTTAGAGGTTACCAGTGGGAGATGAGGACCAGCAAGAGCTTTCAGGGCTGGCACCTTTAGTGTAGGAGCAATCGCTGGACATTTGCAATTTCGGTGTTGAGCTCTGACATGAATTAGCGCGAGAAAGCGATGATACGTCTGGAGCTTTGAGTGTCTAAACAAGTTCAGAGCCCAAGTGTTTGTGGTTCGTGTGAGAGGTTACCCGTGGGAGATGAGGACCAGCAAGAGCTTTCAGGGCTGGCACCTTTAGTGTAGGAGCAATCGCCGGCCGTTCTCAATTTCGGTGTCGAGATCTGACGTCAATTAGCGAGAGGGAGCCATGATAGTTCTGGACCTTTGAGTGTCTAAACAAGTTCAGAGCCCAAGTGTTTGTGGTTCGTTTTAGAGCTTACCAGTGGGAGATGAGGACCAGCAAGAGCTTTCAGGGCTTGCACCTTTAATGTGGGAGCAATCGCTGGACGTTCGCAATTTCGGTGTTGAGTTGTGCTCAAACTGAGTAGGATAGGGGTTGTATGTTTTAAGTTTTGGTAGCCTAAACAAGTTCAGAGCCCAAGTGTTTGTGGTTCGTTTCAGAGGTTACCTGAGGGAGATGAGGACCAGCAAGTGCTTTCAGGA